>NW_014577097.1:363201-379713 GCF_000485595.1 Priapulus caudatus | reverse complement strand
TAAATCAAATCAAATTCAAATCCAAATTTTCAAGAAGCAAAGAGTCAAAATCGATAACTCATAAGATCAAAGACGAAGATCATATTAATCAATTATCAGAAGAAATCAAAATCGAAAATAAAGAGTCGAAGATCAAAATCAAAAGTCAAAATCAAAATCAAGAAGTAAGAGTGAAATGAGTTTAACGCTTGTTCCGGAGGCTCATATAAGCAGGTGCGAATTCATTTTCGCGTTGGCCGAAGAGGCTGCCGCAAGTTGCAAATCAGGTGTTACGCGTCTGCCGAGAGCTGCCACCCTACCATGATTTCCATCGTGCGATCCAGGCTATGCCCACAATGCTGGCTATTACCGGTCGTGTATCTGTGTTACAATTGCCGCGTGTATCTGTGTGTACGCCGCGTGCAACACGCGTGTACGTGGCGGTGTACGCGCGTGTAGCCCGCGTGCACGTACCGTGTACGCCGCGGTACGTGCGTGATCGTTGGCGTGCTTACGTGGGTGTAGTCGCGATGTACGTGCGGTTGTTACCGCGTGCGTGTACGTGGCGGTCATGACCAGCGGTGTTATTCCCTCGCGGCTGCTTACAGTGGGTGTAGGCTGCGTTGGCAGCGTCGCGTGTAGCCCGCGTGTACGGCGTGTGTGGGGCACGTGCGTGTTACCCGGCGTGTACGCCTGCGTGTCTGTGTGTGTAATCTGCGTGTATCGTGCGTTGGATCCTCGCGTACTGCGAGGCCGGCGTACGGCGGTACGCGCGGCGGGTGTTATTCGTCGCGTAGTGCGTGACGTCGCGTGCAGTGCGGATGACGCCCGCGGGGTATGGTGTGGTACCGCGTGCACCGTCTGCTGTGAGTCCTGCGATGGTAAGGCGGTGGTGCGTGTAGGGTCGCATGTACGTGGCGTGTACCCCGGCGTGTGTCACGTGCGTTGCACGTGCGTGTTACCCGCGCTTGTACCCACGTGTATCTGTGCGGCTGTACGTGCGTGTATTTTCTGCGTGTACGTGCGTGGTACCCGCTTGTACGGCGTGTATCTGCGTGTAGCCGCGGCGTGTACCGTGCGTGTCCCGCGTGTAGCGTGCGTCTATCTACGTGTACGTGCCGTGTATCCTGCGTGTACGTTGCGGTGTACCCGCGTGTACGGTCGTGTACTGCGTGAAATGCAGTTGATTTGGAAAAATAATGAAAAGTTGTCAATGACACTGGTCGCTCACCACAAAAAAAGACACAAATGAGTGAGTCAAGAAGAAGGTCAGTTTTGATTTGAGCAAACCATCGCGTACATTATAGGAAACGATTGCCATTCTGATATATCGCAATAATAATCTTATAAACCAAAATGACATCACAATTTATAAGCCGTGGATTGGCGCTATACCCGCTTATGTAGCGATAGCGTTTTGAAATAAATAGAATTATGCTGCGTTCGACATGTTTTGTGAAATCCATTACTCTAATATAGACGGTTTTATCCGGGCAGGCGTGGGAGAGGAAACCAGATTTTTGGCATTAAGGGATATGTTCCAATAAAATCTTGAAAAAACGAGAAACAGACGAGTGTGACACCACAGACTGTTGTGTGTGCTATTATGATATTGCTATATAATGTCAAAGCCGTTACCTGATTTGCATAAATGTGGGTTTTTAATATTAAACCCCTAGCCTTTATTCGATTCACATGACCGAAAAAGGAGGCAAAATCCGTTGAGACCGTGAACTGACGGTAAGGCAATTCCATTTTGCCCAAAAAAATTGCCGTGGCTCGGAAGAGTCGACTGGCGTGCTTCAAAATAGGAGCTTGTAATATGTGGGAGTGAAGCGTAACAACTATACCAAGTTTGCAAACATGTGGCCAAACGGTCCCGAGGTTAGTCGTTGACGCGAAGCCGAAAGTGAGGGACGGACGGGAGCGACGTTAGCGACGATACGACCCATCAATTTGCTCAGCTTGAGCGGATTTCATAGTGAGCTAAAAATGAAAAATAAAATTTTAGAAAAAACGTTATTTTACAATCAACTGCATTTTCACGCAGTACCGCAGATATACGCAACAACACGCGGTACACTGCGAGCGTGGCACGCGGGTACACGCACGTTACTCACGAGGATACGACGGCACTTACACATCGGTGGGTACACGCACGGTACACGGCACGTACACGCAGGTTACACCGGCAGGATGGCGACGCACGCACGGGAGCGCGAGATTACACGCACGTACACGCAGAGTGCACGGCACGCTACACCGCAGATACAGGCCGCAGCGGTACCATCGCAGAATACACGCACGTACAACGCGAGTACACGCACGTGGCACGCACGTACACGCGGTACACGCACGGTACACGTCGGCGTAGCACGGTGCGGTCACGCACGTAGCACGCAGATACACGCGACGTACCCGGGGTACACGTACGTGCACGCCGGGTACACGCACGTGCACGCGTGTGCACCGCGGGTACACACCGATACAACGCGCACTGTACACCAGGATACACTCCGGTAATAGCAAGCATTGTGGGATAAGCCTGGGATCATGGTAGTGGCAAAGCTCCTCGGCCGAACGCGAAAACTTTGTCAGCTTTGACTGTCGGCAACCCTGTCGTAAACTCATTTCACTTTACTTTTTATTTTGTATTTTTATTTGATTTTCGTTTTGATTTGTTGATTTTTGATTTTGATTTTCGATTTTGTTTCGATTTTTATTTTTATTTTTATTTATTTTTGATTTCGATTCGTTTTGATTTTTGATTTTCGATTTTTTGATTTTGATTTTGATTTCGTTTTTTATTTTTGATGAATTTGATTTTGATTTCGATTTTGAGTTCATTTTTGATTTTGGTTTCGTTTTTTTTATTTGCTATTTTTATTTATTCTTAGACTGGTAAAAATTGTAGTGGCCAGCGCCCTCGGCCACCATAGTGAAGTCTTACTGATGGAATTTAGTATAATCTATGCCTATTGATAGAACTCCTCTTGCTGTTTGAATGGATTTAATCTTTTGCAAAATATTTCTTCTCTGGAGATATTGCGCATGTGTGCGAGCAGCCGTTTCAGGCGGTGGCGAGTAGACTGAAGAAACCTGCAGTAATATAGCTTGCTGCGAGAGAGGGTGTGGACGACTGAGGAAGGCGGCGAGGGAAAATAGCCGAGGGGGCGTCGAAGAAGGAGCTGAGGTAGCGGAGTTAGGGACAAGTTGCTACGATTCCGCAGCTGAGCGCACAATCGTATATTGAGGGCTCATGAATAAGGGCCGCTCCGACGCTCGGTCCGCCGTGGCTCAACTCATAATTTTCTTTCGGGCCGATCTTATACGCTTAAACGGAGCCGGGCCCCGGCCAACAGCCCGTTCGGAAGGGAACTCGGTGGGTTGCGACCTTGCAGCGTATTCTGTCCGACAGAATAGACACTCTTGCTCCGTGGTTGGTGGCCGCCGTTGTTGCCGTGAACAAGCGGTCAATTTGTCTGCGCTAGGTGGCCTCAGCGTCGCGCATGTGATTGGGCAGCAAAGGTGCCCTTTCGTACCAGTGCTTTCGTTGACACTCAGAATACTCAGATACCTTTTTTATGATGAATGAGCGGAGAGCGAGGAGCGCCATCTGTGTGCGGCCGTGGAGTTTGTGATATTGGCAAGCAGACGACGGGAGCACGTGTTGTCGTGAAGAGCCACTCGCGGCGTGCGCGCGGTAGCAGTTAGATTGATAAAGGGACGCCTGGTGCACACAGCTAGCTGCTGGTGGTGGTAGGACTAGCGTATGAGGCAGCGGAGAGCGAGCGGAGCGAGGTCGATGAGAGTGAGGGGAGGGAGAGGGGCGGACGAGTGACAGAGGGAGACAAGCGGGATTGACAGAGGGAGAGAGGAAGGGGAGAGAGAAGGAGGGTACATCGGGGATTTGGACGTGGATTTCGTGTTGAGTCGTCCTCTGCACACGCGGGTGGCACACGATGGGCCGCGTAGGATGGGATGAAGTGCGCTCAGAGTGGCACCCCATTGCTTCGTAGTGAATATACTCTTCTGGGAAGTTAGCGCGTTAGTAGATAACACTTTACACAGCGCAACAGCCACACGCACAGCACACGCGAAACACACTCACGCACTCACACGCCACACACGCCACAAACACACGGGCACACACACACACTGCACCAACGGCAGGCAGCACCACACACAGCACACACGCAGCACGCACGCACACGAGCAAGAGAGGAGAAGAGAGAGGAGAGCGGGAGTCATAAGAGAAGAAAGGGGGAACAGCGCAATAGAGAGAGAGAGAGAGGGAGAGAGAGAGAAGAGGAGAGAGAGAGAGAAGGAGAGAAAGCAGAAGGCGAGAAGGGCAGAGACGGACTGGCGCAATAGAGAGAGAAGGGAGAGAGAGAAGATGGATGAGAGAGAGAGAGATAGAGAAAAGAGACGAGGCATGAGGAAAAGAGAGTAAAGAGACGAGAGAGGAGGATGAGAGAGAGAGAGAGAGAGAGCGGGAGGCAGAGAGGAGAGGAGAGACAGAGACCGAGAGTAAGAAGAGAGACTGACGTGGAGGATAGAGAGACCGGGGGGCAGGAGAAGATAGAGGAGAGAGAGAGAGAGGAGGAGTGGGGTGAGAGAGCACGAGAGACGAGAGATGAGCAGGAGAGGAGGAGAGGATGAGAGGACAGCGCAGAGAGAGAGAGGCTAGAGAGAGCGGCGCACGCGTGCGTGTATCGATTGAATTGATGAGGTTGAAGCCTATCTATAAGCCTGGTGCATTGGAATGCTGTGAACTCATGTTGAGGAGTTGCATGTAAACAGCAAGTGGAGCTAGTCGGCGTGTGAGTGCACAAACTTTTGCTGAGCTGTAACTGCTGATTATTATAAGACAAGGAGAGATTGAAAGAAGTTGCTCCTTCGTTTATCTGCTCTTGGATGGAGACTAATCAACAAGACAACGCTCTGGGCTAGCTGCTACTGGACTGAGCTGGGCGGTATAACTGCCAGACGCCGTCGCATGCTCCGTACTATTTACGGAATCTCTTCCTGACTTGATTGCCTCGGGTAGCGATGCGATCTTCGTGGAGCTTATACGTGCCGGCGCGGCCCAGTCGTGAGTAGCAGCTAGCCAAAGCGGTGTGGTTGTCTTTTTGATTTTTAGGTTCATTCTGACTCAGTAGTAGGTATGATATTAAAGCGATAAAGGAAGAGCGAATCCCAATTTAATCCCTGCCTCCCGTTGGATGAGCGCCTGTAAGTATAGGAGTGCGCCGGGAGTAGAGTGGTAGAGTGCTAGCGAGATGTCTAAGATTGCAGTTACACTTGGCCGCGGCGGGAGCCGTTTGCCTCGGCTTGTGTGGTGAGCGCTATATGTGAACTATGGTGGAGTTGCCGCGGGGGCGAGTGGCCGGCGCTGGAGGTGGTGTGGAAGTCCACGGTCTAATTGTGCGCAGTCTGTCAATCAGGAGCCTGCGTCCTGAGCCGACGTGAGATGATGAAATCCATAATTACGAAAGCGACCGTTTAAAGGAGGGTACAGCGGCTGCGAAGAATACCGCGACTATACGGGCGTGTTGGCGGGCGAACAGAGGCGTGTGCCAGTGGATGCGAAGAGTTATATTATCAAGAGTTAAATAATACTTAGGATAGAGGTATATTAGCTCTTGACACAATATATATATATATATATATATATATATATATATTATTATAGTATGTATATATAGTATGTATATATTATAATACACACACCGCACACAGCACACCCACACCACACACACACCAACACACCACACACGACGGCTGCAGACGACCACGCGACGACGCGCGCATCGCAGCACGCACGCACGCCCGCACGCAGCGCATACAGTACGCACACAACACACACACACACACAACACAGCGGGACACAGGACTACACAACGCAGCGACAGACAGGCACTACACGCAGGTGAATACTAGGGGAGGTATGTATATGCAGAGGCTGCGTTGAGACATGAATCGGAAGATGTGATGTTTACGAGGCTGTTATTTGCAGCCTTGGCCAGCGGGAGACATAAGAGAGAGCGGCGCAGGCAGGGGGAAGGTGGGGGGGTGGAGGTAAATCCAGCGAGGCGATGGTGGTGGAGGGAGTAACAACCAGACGGGTAGGGGACGAGTGGCCGTTAGGCGGGGGGGCCATGAGTAGATAGAGGAGTGAGATAAAAATTGGTAGTGAAAAGCGCCCGAGAGCGCCCGAATGTTTAGCTACGCAGGTCGAGTGCTTATTTGTTAGACAGCCGATTTCTGTTTAATAACGTTTTATAAGGACTGAATTATGTAAGTTGGTTAAATTGACTTAGACGAGGGGACACACATCTCTGTGAGCTTTTCTTACTAGCCGCACGTGCTCGGGTCAGGTTTAGGGAAACAATGTTTACTAGGGCGTTCTGTTACTACAGTTTCCTCATTGTTTACAACACTCACCGGTGGACACCATTTTCATTGTTACTACTAAGCGCCATTTACTAGGCCTTCGCAGGCGTTGTTTTACTACCGATGCAATTATCGTTTACAGCTCCGTGCTGAGGATTATTGTTGAGGAAAGCGAACCACATCGTGAGACGGCAGCTTGTCACTGCTGCCGATGCCTTAGGAAACCAGGTGAGTACTACGCGAAGGATTTTAAAAAATTACACTGCCAGGATGAGTTCTATAGTGCACTGTTTTATTTTCCCAAGCTGTGGTGAGTCGACTTGACAGCTGGCACGGTGGCTGAGACTGTGTGATGGTTCGATCAAAGCTTAATAGTCTGCATGGACCTCACCACCAATTACAGAAGACTTGTCGTGATGTGTGCGTTTACGCGCTGTTTTGTTGTTGTGCTGTTCTGGTGTAGGTGCTGTGCGTGCTGTGTGTATGTGTGTGTGGTGGGTGTGTCGTGTGGTGTGTGTGCGTGTGTCGTTGTTGTGGTTTGGCGTGGGGGACCCTGTTGTGTGTGTGTGTGTGAATGTGATGGTCCCTGCGTGAGTGCGTGCCCGTGCTGTGCGTTGCGTCCGGCGTGTGTGGGTGTGTGCCGGCCGATTCCTGGCTGTGCGTGTGGTGTGCGTCGTGGGCTTGGTGCGGGTGTGTGTTTTGTGTTTTTATGGAGATTTCTCTCTTTTTCCCTCCCTGTCTGCCTTTCCTCTTCGCCCTTCTTCGGCCTCTCTCTTCTCTCTCTCTCTCTCTCATTCTATCTCTGCTCTCTCTTTTCCTCTCTGCTCTCTCTCTCTCTCTTCTATCTCTCTGTCTCTCTCGTCTTTCCTGCTTCGTTCTGTCTCTCGCTTTCTCTATGTCTCGTCTTCTCTCTTCTCTCTCTCTCTCTCTCTCTCCTCTCTCTCTCTCTCTCTCCTCTCTCTCTCTCTCTGTTCTCTCTCTCGTCTCTCTGTCGCGTCTGTTCTCTTTCTCTATGTACTCTCCTCTCTCTCTCTCGCTCTCTCTCTCTCTCTCTCTCTCTCTCTCGCTTCTCTTTCTCAGCGTTCTCTCTCTCTCTTCTCTCTCTCTCTTCTCATCTCTCTCATCTCTGTCACTGATTGTCGTCTCTCTCTCCTCTCCCCTCCTCTCCATCCCTCGTCTCCCCTTTCACTCTTTCTCGAGATGTACAAGCGTATCATGTGTGCGTGCATTGTTGCATGTCGTGTCTCGTTCCGTGCGTGTCGGTGCGTTGCGTGCGGTGCGTTGCGGTGTGCGGTGGTGTTTTAGTGTAGGATGGTGCTCAAGTCCATCGTTTCAGCGATGTGACGTGTTCTGCGCGGGGCACTCGCTCTGAAACCGTGATCACTGATTTCGATTGAGCGCAATTCGGCTGTTGCCGGCAGGCTCCGACGTCGATACCGCCCTGAGTTAATATGACAGCAAACAATGATTATTCAGGTACGCTGGGTGCAGAGGCATTCCGAGGTAATTCGCATACCTGTTTGTACAAAATGTGTACATAATTTATTAGGCTTAGAGTCGTAATAACTCTGTCAGAAGCGTTTCATAGCGCACGAACACAAAGAGAACACGGCCGGTGCCCGCATATTAGAGAAATCGCGATCGCCGTTACCCGGCGAGCCAATTCACTCGCGAGGCAATTTTGAGCGCTACGGAGCTTGTCAAAATGTGTCGCCAGGTCTGATTAAGTTTTCCGTAGAAGAACACATACGGCGGCGTAGTAGCCGAACGAGGCTTGTTGCGGCTAAGTACTGAAAGCCGTACACATGGGCGCAGGCATTGGTTCATTCGCGTCTGCTGGTTTAAATAGTTGACCAAACTGAGCCGCGGTCACCGTACTGCCTGCGGGTTGTTACATAGCGTGTGTTTATAGAGCGATGTAATCTATTAGTCGTTGTCGTTTTTTTGTCGTGGTGTGATTTTTCTTGGAGAGGCGTGTGGCAGCAATATGTCTGAGACTGGTTTAAGTTTTAATGCTATGTGGCGGATTGTCTGAGTTGGCATGTGAGGTTGTACATTAATTTGTCTGCGATTGTGTGTTGAAGGTTGTGCGTGCGTGCGTGCGTGCGTGGCCGTCGGCGTATGCGATGCGTGTGCGTGGCGTGTGCGTGCTGTTGCGTGCGCCTGTGCGTGCGTGCGTGTGTGTGCGTCGTTGACCGTGTTCGCATGTGCGTCAGCGCGGTGCGCGGCTCGCGCCCGTTGTGGTGCGTGTGTGTGTGATTGTGTGTGTGTGTGTGTGTGTGCGCGTCGCCGCGTGGCCGTGCTGTGGTCTGTGCAGTGCGCGTAGACGTCCATTGAGCTGTGTGGTGGGCTTGTGTGGTGGCTGCATTCCTGTGCGGTGGCCCGGATGTGTGTGTAGTGTCTGTGTGTGATGTGTGTGCTGTGGTTGTGTGTGATTCTGTTGCGCGTACGTCCATGGCTTGTATGATCGTGTGGCGGGCGTGCTGCTGTGTGAGCGGATCTGTGAACTCGCGGAATGGTTAGGCTCACTTCGCTACCTTTTTCTCATTCGTTTAGTAGAATTCTGCAATCAATACCTGAGCAGGGGATTTCACTGCGATCGCAGCGAGCTGCTAAAGCGAATTGCTGGCTGGGTTAGCCGCAGCAGAGAGCCTTTATAATTCAACCCGAGTCGGAAAATATTGACGCGAAGCTTAAAAGAAGAGTTTAATTACTAACTTTGCGCTCTTATTTTCAATCTTCGCCTGTCATTCGTCTGTGACAGATCAGAGTGCTCTTGGATAGCGGAGGCAGCGTGCGTGTGCGCAACTGACAGCATGCGATTATACACTGTGCACAACTGATAGTGTACATTTATGCATAATACACCACTGACAGCACACATTGTGCAAAATAATAAGATTAATATACATAATGCAACACTGATAATATACAGTTATGCATAAAACACTACTGACAGTATGCAATTTTACACAGTACACACACGGGCGCATGCACGCACGCACGCACGCACGCACACACGCACACGCACGCCACCTACACACACACACACACACACACACACACACACACACACACACACACACACACACACACACACACACACATATATATATATATATATATATACCTACATAATATATACATAATGCATAGTGATACATAATTTATAACTACATTACGATGATACATGATATGATGTATGATGACATGATAGTATGATACTACACAGACAGCAATTAGATTAGAATTGTACATTGCGCAATACTGGCATTACGCGCTATCCCTAACAGCATGCAATCATTCAAAATCCATCTGATTAGTAGACGTAATATATACATCAGGTCCACTGCTCAGATTCCTTCCCCTTTGGCGAGTAATGTACATTGATTTACTGGGGAATTGGCAAATCCCAGCGGCTTATAGAAAACACACAAACGTAGATAAAAAATTTCCATGCGATAATTCAACGTGACTTTGATGGTTTTACATGCTGACGTATCTTTGCTACGGATAACGAATCTACAGGGATTCCAACAGCTGCATACATTACTCGGATTTACAGACGTACAGACGGACGGCATTCACGGCAGTATATTTACCTGTGCTGATCTTGCATCGGCTATATAATGACCTTACTTAGGACCTACGGGTCATAGGTCATGGTGGCTGTGTGTCAGGGTGTCCCTACATAGACCCACTAGTCATAGATCAGAGATCGGGGTGCCCTCAGATAGGTATATTAGCTATATATAAGGGTGGCCCTACACAGCCCTACTAGCCATAGATCAGAGATCAGGGTGTCCTCAGATAGATCTATTAGCTATATATAAGGGTGGCCCTACACATCATATCCATGATAACATGTTAATATAGCGAAGTCATTAAAGTTACACAGCTGTATCTTTATTACTGTACTAGCCGGATAACCGGCGTTGCCCGGGGAAATCAGTGGCGTTACTCAGTTGGTGATCGCTTGGTTGAAAGGAAAATACCAAATAAAATCTAACTATCTATCTATCTATGCATCCATCCATGCATCCATCCATGCATCCATGCATCCATCCCATTCCATGCCATCCCATTCCATCGCACCGCATCCCATGCCATCCCATCCCATATCCCATCCCATGCCATCCCATGCCATGACATGCCATGCCATCCCATGCGATCCCATCCCATCCCATCCCATCGCATGATCGCATTCCCATCGCATCCCATCCCATCCCAAACAGTAAAAAAACAATAAGAAATCAAAAGATAAAAGACATTAAAAATTAAAAATTAAAATTAAAAAGTAAGAAATTAAAAATAATACATACTAAAGAGGTAGGTAAAGGGAAAAAAATGAAAAAAGGGGAAAATAAGTTCCCCAGCTGGGACTCAAACCCGGAATCCCGGTGTAGGAGACGAATGTTCTAGCGATTATGCCACTGCGCCGTTAAGGGCATAAACCATGGATTCACACGTACGTGATGTTTTAATCTGTACGCACCGCCATCTATTGATGAATAGAATTTTCATCAATTTTTAATTTTTTAACCTTTATAAATTTTTGTTTGAGCCAGAACCACCTCCCAGACGTGCTGATTCTGAAAATATTTTTAGTTTTCCTCTAGGGTGCGGAGTTCTCTAGTTATGCGAGTACGGACTAATTCGGCTGAACAACTTTATATATCCTTACTATAAAGAGGCTAATCTTGTGTGTGTGTGTGTGTGTGTGTGTGTGTGTGTTTGTTTGACCTCGCTTTTCTCTGTAATTTTTCACTCAATCGCGGTAACTGAAGATATTTTAAGAATCATCACGTCTTGCAGATGGTTCTGGCTGAGACAAAAATTTAAAAAAGTTAAAAAGTAAAAAAAATTGTACACGTAGGTAGGCCTACGTCAATTATTGCGCGTCTCTTGACCGCCGCCGTAGCGTAGTCGGTTTCATAACCCGTGATTCCGTGTTCGAATCTCAGCTGGGGACAAAAAATTATCCTTTATTTCTGACTCTTTAGTATGTACTTCTGCCACTTCAGCGTTAATTTCAAAATTTTAAAAATAAATTTTACTACATTCCTTACAAAAAATTGAAAAAGTTGAAAAAATGAAAAAAAATTACTTTACTATTTTTTTACTATTATTATTATTTACTACTATTATTATTTATTATTATTTTGCCACTACAATGATCAGGCGTATCCCCACAATGCTCTTGCTATTACCCGGTCGTGTATCCTGTGTACATGCGCGTGTATCGGTGTGGTACCCGCGTGCACAACAGCGTGCACGTGCGTGTACCCGCGTGCACGTAGCGTGTACGCCGCGTGTACGTGCGTGTAATCTGCGTGTACGTCTGCGTTGTACCGCAGTACCCCCGTGTACGTGCGTGTAACCGCGCTGTACGTGCGTTGCAGCGTGCGCTGTACTCGCGTGTACGTGCGTGATCTGCGTGTACGTGGCGTTGGGTTTTTTTATGCTGCGTGTGCGTGCGTGCATCTGCGTGTACGTGGCGCTGTATCTGCGTGTGGCGTGGCGTGCATCTGGCAGTGTACAGTGCGTGTACGTGCGGTGTAACGTGCGTGTACCCGTGTGTAAGTTTGCGTGTATCTGCGTGTTACGTGCGTGTACCCGCGTGCAGCGTGGCGTGTACCCGCGGGTGTTGTGCGTATATTGCGATGTATGCGTGAAATCAGTTGATTGTAAAAATAACGTTTCTTTCTTATTATTATTTTCATGTTTAGCTCACCTTGCCATCGTCAAGCCTGAGCAATTGCCATGCGGTCGTCATCCGTCGTTACGTCCGTCCGTCCGTCGTCGAACGATTTTCGCTTGCGGTCACGATACTCAGGGACGCGTTTGGCCACACAATGTTTTTGAAATTGGGTAATAGTTGTTACTGCTATACTCCAAATATTAAACTCCCTAATTTTTGAAGCACGCCCAGTCGAACTTTCGAGCCACGGCAAATTTTTGGGCAAAAATGGGAATTGCATTAGTCAGTTCAAGGTTCAAACGGATTTTGCCCTTTTTGGTATGTGAATGAATAAAGGCTAGGGGTTTTAAACTATTAAAAAAATTATGCAAATTAGGTAGGGCTTTTGACCATTATATAGCATAGTTATATAGACAGCAAACAGTTGTGGTTCACACTCGTCTGTTTCGTTTTTTTCAAGATTTTATTGACAATATCTTTAATGGCAAAATTGGTTATTTCCGTCTCCCACCCTGGCCGATAAAACGTCTTATTAGAGAATGATTTACAAAACATGTCGGAACGCAGCATAATGCTATTTATTTTCAAACGCTATCGCTACAAAGCGGGTATAGGCGCCATTCCACGTCGGTATAAATTTGTGATTCATTTTGGTTTATAAATTACTTATTCGATATACAGATGGCCAATCGTTTCTATAATGTACGTCGATGGTTGCTCAATCAAAACTGACCTTCTCTTACTCAGGTGCTCTGTTGTGTCTTTTTTGTGGTGAAGGGCGACAGTGTAATTGACACTTTCATTATTTTTTCAAATCCAACTGCATTTCACGCAGTACACGACACGGTACACGGGGTAACACGCACGTACACGAGCACGCACGTACACCGTAAAGTAGAACGCGCACGTACAGCGGTACCGGACACCACTACACAGCGCGTATTACACGCAGCATACACCGCCACGTACACGCGGTACACACGCACGTAGCACGCAGATACACGCACGTACACGCAGGATACAGGCGTGGGTACACGCGGGTACACGCACGTGCAGCGCACGTACACGCGGGTACACGCCAACGTACAGTGCGAGTACAACGCACGTACACGGCAGAATACACGCAGTGCACGCGGTAGCACCTGACACATACAACTGCGGGTACACACGCAGACGTGCCGCACGCGGGTACACCGCACTTACGCGCCAGAATACACGCACACGCACAGCAGCAGATACACGCCACAGTAACACGCCGGGTAAACGCACAGTAACGCCGCAGATACACGTCTACGTACACGGCAGATACCACTACACGTACACGCGGGTACACGGCGGTACACAGCACGTGCCACACGTAGGCACGCGGGTACGACCGCACGTGCCGCAGCTTACACGCACGTAACACGCGGCGTACACCGCGGTATAACGCCACGTATAACACGCGGCTTAACGCATCGTACACGGCGATACGACGCACGGTACACGCAGATAACACAGCACGTACACCGCGGGTTACACGTACGTGCACGCGGGCTACAACGCGCGGATCACGCACGTAACACGCGTGTGCACGCGGGTACACACAGATACACGCGCATGTACAGCGATACACGAACCGGTAATAGCAAGCCATTGTGGGATAGCCTGGATCGCAATGAATCATGGTAGTGGCAGCTCTCGGCCAACGCGTAAACTGATTTCACTTTGGCAGCTCTCGGCCAACGCGAAAACTGAATTCACTTGGGCAGCTCTTCGGCCAAAGCGTAACTCATTTCACTTTACGTTTTTGATTTTGATTTTGATTTTGATTTTGGATTTCGTTTTGATTTTGATTTTGATTTTGATTTCGTTTTGATTTTGATTTCGATTTTGATTTTGTTTTGATTTTGAGTTTGAATTTGATTTTGATTTAGAATTTGATTTTGATTTTGATTTCGATTTTGATTTCGATTTTGATTTCGATTTTGATTTCGTTTTGAATTTGATTTTGATTTCGTTTTTTAAATTTTTTTTATTTGCTTTTTTTATTTCAGAGGTTGTAAGAAATTGTAGTGGCAGCCCTCGCCACCATACTTCACTTAAGAACAATAGGAAGAAGACCGTGCATTGTAACGTCCCGCTGCATATACCAGTATGTACAACAATCTGGCTACGTTAATGTAATAGCGCCTGAAACGTGGCTCGCGCATGCGCAATGTCTCCCGAAAAAAAACATTTTGCACAAGTGCCACAGAGCGACAGCGCTCAACTGACGTGTACTGTAGCCAGGTATTCTTCTGAATAAACTCACTGTGCAACCGAATCAAGTGCGCCCCTCCTGCCACCGCGTTCGCGCTCAGAGCATATATCTAGGATACTACTATATACAGATTCTAAAATCTATAATAGGCTTTGCTATACCTATTGTAGTCTTCAATATATATAAAGTTGTTCAGTCGAATTAGTCCGTACTCGCATAACTATCTATACTAGCAGACTTTAATACCCGTACAACCACCAAATTGACTTAAAATATAAACTTCATGTAAGTGACACAGTTGAACTGCAACTGTTTCATGCAACTAATTTCATGCAACTGAAAAGAAACCAGAAACAAAAAAACAATTTGGGAAGAAACAAAGAGCGCAATTCTATAAGTGAGAGGCAGGGAAAAAGTGCTCAGTTGGTGACCACTTGGTTGAAAGGAAAATACCGCAAAATCTATCTATCAATGTATCTATCCATGCACCAATGCATCTCCATCCATCCATGCCACCCAGCCAGCCATCCCTCCATCCATCCATCCATCCATCGCATGTCATGCCATGCCATGCCATGCCATGCCACCCCATGCCACCCATGCCATCCCATCCCATCCCATCTCATCGTCTTCTATTCAATCCCAAACAATAAAAAATAATATAAATAATATAAAGATAAAAGACATGAAAATAATAATAAATAATAATAGTAGTAAATATAATAATTTAGTAAAAAAATAGTAAAGTAATTTTTTTTCATTTTTCAACTTTTTCAATTTTTTGTAAGGAATGTAGTAAAATTTATTTTTAAATTTTGAAATTAACGCTGAAGTGGCAGAAGTACATACTAAAGAGTCAGAAATAAAGGATAATTTTTTTGTCCCAGCTGACGATTCGAACCACGGAATCACGGGTTAATGAAACCGACTACGCTAGCGGCGGCGGTCAAGAGACGCCGCAATAATTGACGTAGGCCTACCTACGTGTACAATTTTTTTTTACTTTTTAACTTTTTTAAATTTTTGTCTCAGCCAGAACCATCTGGCAAGACGTGATGATTCTTAAAATATCTTCAGTTACCGCGATTGAGTGAAAAATTACAGAGAAAAGCGAGGTCAAACAAACACACACACCACCACACACACACACAGACACACACACACACACACACACACACTACACTACAAAGATTAGCCTCTTTATAGTAAGGATATATATAAGTTGTTCAGGCCGAAATTAGTCCGTACTCACATAACTAGAGAACTCCGCACCCTAGAGGAAAACTAACAAATATTTTCAGATCAGCGACGTCTGGGAGGTGGTTCTGGCTCAAACAAAAATTTATAAAGATTAAAAAATTAAAAATTGGATGAAAATTCTATATTCATCAAGTAGATGAGCGGTGCGTAGCAGATTAAAACATCACGTACGTGTGATCCATGGTTTATGGCCCTTAACGGCGCAGTGGCATATACGCTAGAACATTCTCGCTTCCTACACCGGATTCCGGGGTTTTGTAGTGCGCGATACATCTTTGGGGAACATTTATTTCGCCCTTCAGTGATCATTTCTTTAGAACAGCCCGTTCAGAAGTGTACCTACTTCTCTTTATAGTAAGTTATTTTTATTCCTATATACTGTTTCACAGTTCTTCAATTTTTAAGTTATTTAAGACGTGTCGTTTTATCTTTTTGATTTCTTATTGTTTTTTTACCTGTTTGGGATGGGATGGGATGCGATGGTGGAATGCGATCCATGCGATGGGATGGAATGGGATGGGACGCCATTGGGGATTGGCATGGCATGTCATGGCAATGGGATGGCATGGATGGGATTATGGGATGGGATGGCATGGGATTGCGTGCGAATGGCAATGGGATGGCATGGAATGGAGTGAGATGCATGGATGCAATGGATGGATGCAATTGGATGGATGCATAGATAGATACGATATGTTAATTTTTTTGGTATTTTCCTTTCAACAAGCGATCAACCAACTGAGTAACACCACTGATTTCCCCGGCAACGCCGGTTATGCCGGGCTCAGTAGAAGAAAGAATACAGCTGGTGTAACTTAATGGACTTCGCTATATTAAACATGTTATCATGGATATCGAGTCGAGCGCCTAGCGTAGTGTGGTGATGGGGGAGGGTGGGTGGAGGGGTGGAGTTGGGGGGGAGGGTGGCGGGTGA
>NW_014577097.1:342289-363176 GCF_000485595.1 Priapulus caudatus | reverse complement strand
GATACACGCACGTACCACGCGGGTACACGGTACGCTGCACGCGGGCTACACGCGCGTACACGCCACTACACGGCGTGTGCACGCGGCGTACACACAGATACACGCGGCATGTGACACGGATACACGACCGGTAATAGCAAGCATTGTGGATAGCCTGGATTCGCAATGAATCATGGTAGTGGCAGCTCTCGGCCGACGCGTAAACTGATTTCACTTGGCAGCTCTCGCGCCAACGCGAAACTGAATTCACTTTGGCAGCCTCTCGGCCAAAGCGTAAACTCATTTCACTTTACTTTTGATTTTGATTTTGATTTTGATTTTGATTTTCGTTTTGATTTTCGATTTTGATTTTGATATTTCGTTTTGATTTTGATTTCGATTTTGATTTTGTTTTGATTTGAGTTTGAATTTGATTCTGATTTAGAATTTGATTTGATTTTGATTTCGATTTTTGATTTCGATTTTGATTTCGATTTGATTTCGTTTTGAATTTGATTGATTTCGTTTTTTAAATTTTTTTTATTTGCTTTTATTTATTTCAGAGGTTGTAAGAAATTGTAGTGGCACCCTCGGCCACCATACTTCACTTAAGAAATAGGAAGAAGACCGTGCATTGTAACGTCCCGCTGGTCATATACCAGTATGTACACAATCTGGCTACGTTAATGTAATAGCGCCTGAACGGTGCTCGCGCATGCGCAATGCGTCTCCCGAAAAAAAACATTTTGCACAAGTGCCACAGAGCGACAGCGCTCAACTGACGTGTACTGGTAGCCAGGTATTCTTCTGATAAACTCACTGGCAACCGAATCAAGTGCGCCCTCCTGCCACCGCGGTTCGGCGCTCAGAGCATAGATCTAGGATACTACTAATACAGATGCTAAAATCTATAATAGGCTTTGCGATACCTATTGTAGTCTTCTATATATATAAAGTGGTTTCAGTCGAATTAGTCCGTACTCGCATAACTATCTATACTAGCAGACTTTAATACCCGTACAAACACGCAATTGAGCTTAAATATAAATCTTCATGTAAGCTGGAACACAGTTGCTTTCTTTTTTTTTTTTTTTTCTTTTTTTTTGTTTTCTTTTTTTTTTGTTCTTTTTTTTTTTGTTTCTCTCTTATTTTTTTTTTTTTTTTTTTTTTTTTTGTCTCTTTTTTTTTTTTTTTTTTTGCTTTCTCTTCTTTTTTTTCTTTTTTCTTTGTTTTTTTTTTTTTTTTTTTTTTTTTTTTTTTCTTTTTTTTTTTTTTTTTCTGGTTTTTTTTTTTTTTTTCTTTTCTTTCTTTTTTTTTTTTTCTTTTTTTCTTTTTTTATTTTTTTCTTTTCTTTTTGTTTTTCAACTCGCAACTTTTCATTGAACTATTATCATGGGGTAACTTGAAAGAGAACACAGAAAGCAAAAAACAATTTGGCGAAGAAACAAAGAGCGCAATTCTATAACGTGAGACAAGGGGAAACAGTGCTCAGTGTGACCACTTGCGTTGAAAGGAAAATACCGCCAAAATCTATCTATCAATGTATCTATCCATGCACCTCATGCATCCATCCTATCCACTCCACCCAGCTCCAGCATCCCTCCATCCATCCATCCATCCATCGCCATGTCACTGCCATGCCCATGCGCATGCCATGTGCCATGCAGCCGCCCATGCCCCACCTGTGCGCCAGTCGCCATCCCACCCATCTCAGTTTCCGTGCTTCTATTCAATCCCAAACAATAAAATAATATAAATAATATAAGCATACAAAACATGGAGCTCTCGGCCAACGCGAAAACTGATTTCACTTTGGCAGCTCTCGGCCAACGCGTAAACTCATTTCACTTTACTTTTTATTTTGATTTTGATTTTGATTTCGTTTTGATTTTGATTTTGATTTTGATTTCGATTTTGATTTCGTTTTTATTTTTTATTTTGATTTTGATTTTGATTTCGATTTCGTTTTGATTTTGATTTTGATTTTGATTTTGATTTTGATTTCGTTTTTATTTTGAATTTGATTTTGATTTCGATTTTGATTTCATTTTGATTTTGGTTTCGTTTTTTTTATTTGCTTTTATTTATTTTAGAGGTAAAATTGTAGTGGCAGCCCTCGGCCACCATAGTGAAGTCTACTGATGGAATTTTATTATATAAATCTATGCTATGATAACTCCTCTTCTGTTTAAATGGATAATTTTTGCAAAATATTCTTCTCTGGAGATATTGCGCATGTGCGAGCACCGTTTCAGGCGTGCAGTACAGACTGAAGAAACCTGCATAATATAGCTTGCTGCGAGAGAGGGGGTGGGAGACTGAGGAAAGGCGGCAGGGAAAATAGCCGAGGGGCGGTCGAAGAAGGAGGCTGAGTACGAGTTAGGGACAAGTGCTACGATTCCCAGCTATGCCACAATGTATATAGGGCTATGAATAAGGCCCTCCGACGTCGGTCGCCGTTGGCTAACAACATAATTTTCTTCGGCCGATCTTATACGTTTAAACTGGAGCCGGGCCCCGGCCAACAGCCCGTTCGGAAGGGAATCGGTGGGTTGCGACCTGCACGTATTCTGTCCACAGAAGTAGACACTCTTGCTCCGTGGTTGTGCCGCCGTGTTAGCAGTGCAACAAGCGTCAATTTCTGCCGCTAGGTGGCCTCAGCGTGCGCATGTATTGGCACAAAGTGCCCCTTCGTACCAGTGCTTCGTACACTCAGAATACTCAGATACACTTTTTTAGTGAATTGAGCGAGAGCGAGAGCGCCATCTGTCGTGGAGTTTGGTATTGGCAAGCAGACACCGGGAGCACGTGTTGTGTGAGAGCCACTCGGCGTGCGCGCGTAGCAGTGATTGATGAAAGACGCACATGGTGCACACGCTAGCTGATGTGTGGCATAGACTAGCGTAGAGGCAGCGAGAGCGAGCGAGCGAGCGAGAGAGTGAGGGAGGGAGAGGCAGCGAGTGACAGAGGGAGAGACAGCGAGTGACAGAGGGAGAGAGAAGGGGAGAGAGAGGAGGTACTCGGGGATTTGACGTGGATTGTCGTGTTGAGTCTCCTCTCCACCTACGGCGTGCACACATGGCGCTGTCAGGATGGATGAAGTGCCTCAGATGCACCATGTTCGTAGTGAATCTACTCTTCTGGGTAAGTAGCGCTTATGTAATGAACATACACACGCACACACACGCACACACACGCACACACACACGCACTCACACGCACACACACGCACACACACGCACACACACACACTCACACGCACACACACACACACACACACGCACACGCACGCACACGGCAAGAGAGAGAGAAAGAGAGAGAGAGCGAGTCATAGAGAGAAAGAAAGGGAACAGCGCAATAGAGAGAGAGAGAGAGAGAGAGAGAGAGAGAGAGAGAGAGAGAGAGAGAGAGAGAGAGAGAGAGAGAGAGAGAGCGCGAGAGAGAGGAAGAGATCGAGAAAGACAAAGAGACCGAAATAGAGAGAAAGAGAGTGAGTATGACATGCGATGGATGGATGGATGGATGGAGGGATGGCTGGCTGGGTGGATGGATGGATGGATGCATGGGTGCATGGATAGATACATTGATAGATAGATTTTGCGGTATTTTCCTTTCAACCAAGTGGTCACCAACTGAGCACTTTTTCCCCTGCTCACTTATAGAATTGCGCTCTTTGTTTTTTCCCAAATTGTTTTTTGTTTCTGTGTTCTTTTCAGTTGCATGAAATAGTTGCATGAAACAGTTGCAGTTCAACTGTGTCACTTACATGAAGTTTATATTTTAAGTCAATTTGGTGGTTGTACGGGTATTAAAGTCTGCTAGTATAGATAGTTATGCGAGTACGGACTAATTCGACTGAACAACTTTATATATATAGAAGACTACCAATAGGTATAGCAAAGCCTATTATAGATTTTAGATCTGTATTAGTAGTATCCTAGATATATGCTCTGAGCGCGAACGCGGTGGCAGGAGGGCGCACTTGATTCGGTTGCCAGTGAGTTTATCAGAAGAATACCTGGCTACAGTACACGTCAGTTGAGCGCTGTCGCTCTGTGGCACTTGTTGCAAAATGTTTTTTTCGGGAGACATTGCGCATGCGCGAGCACCGTTTCAGGCGCTATTACATTAACGTAGCCAGATTGTGTACATACTGGTATATGCAGCGGGACGTTACATGCACGGTCTTCTTCCTATTTCTTAAGTGAAGTATGGTGGCCGAGGGCTGCCACTACAATTTCTTACAACCTCTGAAATAAATAAAAGCAAATAAAAAAAATTTAAAAAACGAAATCAAAATCAAATTCAAAACGAAATCAAAATCGAAATCAAAATCGAAATCAAAATCGAAATCAAAATCAAAATCAAATTCTTAGCCATAGATCAGAGATCAGGGTGTCCTCAGATAGATCTATTAGCTATATATAAGGGTGGCCGTACAAAGCCCTACTAGCCATAGATCAGGATGAAGCCACATATAAACGTGTAGTACAATGCTACACTATAAGTGGTAGGAAGCCTATGTAGTGGGGGACTTGTGTTTGTACAGCCAATGTAAATATTGCCACGAGGAAGCGCGGCACTGCAAGCCAGAGCTTTGGCAACAGGTCAGCTGCTGCGCGTGTCTCTGTGAGTATCAGCTATACGTATCTATCTGTCTGTCCGCGTCAGCACGCCGCGAGTAGGCCCACGTCAACGCCAGGTTTAAAAAAAAAGAAGATCATTCTTCTGTTTTTCCAAATATTTACGCGCATCTCTGACTGCTCGTCGTCTTGCTGGTATAATCATTTGCTGGATCATGCTGCTAGTAGGCCTACTGTGACTGTTGCTGCTGCTGCTGTTACATACCGATGTAGTTGGTGATGATGGTGATGATGATGATGATGATGATGATGATGATGATGATGATGATGATGATGATGATGATGATGTGTCGACGAGGACGATGATGATGGCGATAACGACGAGGACGATGATGATGGTGATGGTGATTATGATGATGATGATGATGATGATGATGATGATGATGATGATGATAGCGATGATGATGATAGCGATGATGACGATAGAGAGAGAGGTGGAGAGGGAGTGGGGGGTTCTATCAGTTTCATGGATCCGTACACTAGTTTTGCAGCATAGTTCACGGGATATCGTACCTACCACTTCTACGTAAGGGGTTGTACGTTCTGTGGAGAGGACAATTGCAAAGAGCAGTTTGTACAGAGTGCAATCGTAAGAAGTGCAGTCGAAAATAGAGTTGTACAGAGTGTGATTGTTACAAATGTACAATGTACAAAATGCAGTTGTACATAGTGTAATTGTACATAATTCAGTCGTAGAAAGTGCAGTCGTACATGGTGTAATCGTACAAAGTGCATTCGTACATAATGCAGTTGTACAGAGTGGTGTAATGCATTTGCTATCTGGCAATGCCTATGGCGGAGTCACTGCTGCTGCTGCTGCTGCTGCTGCTGCTGTCTGCTGTGAATCAATGACCTCCATTCAACGCTGGCTTGCCGCCGCGGTTTCCTGACATTCAGCCATGTCTTTGATCTACGTGAAGGAGCGTAGTTGGTGAAGTGAAGGTAGGTGGCAGGGCCCACACCTGCTCTCCCTGCAGCAATTACCTAATGCTGCCATAGCCCAGCAACACTCGCTGCTGCTGCTGCTGCTGATGCTTGAGTAATTAGTGGTCAGAGATGGAGTTGTTAATAATTAAAGCACCTACATGGATTCGCACTAACACCACTCTGCCCTAATGGAGCACGAATGAAAAACAGAGCGGGGAGGGGGGAGCGACATGTCCCGTACATGGAGGGACATGCACACGCGCGTCCGCGACATAGGAGAACACGGAGGGTCATCACATGAAGGGTTATGGAGGTGTATGGAGAGACATAGATGAACATAGAAGTGCACTTCTAGGACATTTAGGGGCGTGCATGGGATGAATGAGTCTCAGAATATGCTGCCTCGACAGAGACAGAGGCAGGAAATAGGACCAACACGAAGCTACCTCAGATAAGGGAAGATGAAGGGTGTTTGGTAAATTATAGCAACATCATGAGGAGATAAAGATCGATCCCTGGTCAATCTATTTCATTGTCCCGTCTTCTCTCATTCTCTACTCCCCTTCCACACCCCTCCCTCCCATCACATGCCCTCACTCTCCTTCCACATCCCACCCCTTCCTCCCCTCACATGCCCTCACTCTCCTTCCACACCCTTTCCTGTCCTCACGTTTTCCCAACCCTTTCCTACTTTCACATTCCCCCCTTCCAACACGCCTTCATCCCGTCTCATTATCCTTCTCGCCTCTCAGACTCACAATAAGTCTGCATGCCTCACCAGCATTCATTCATTTTCTCTCTCCCTCCCTATCTCTCCCTCTCTCTCTCTCTCTCTCTCTCTCTCTCTCTCTCTCTCTCTCTCTCTCTCTCTTTCTCTCTCTCTCTCTCTCTCTCTCTCGTTCGGTCTGTCTCTCTCGCAACACAAAGCTCTAAATCCTTATTTCATGCTCTGCGCCGAAATTACTTCATGCAGTGTTCGGCTGTGTGTTTTAGAAGCCCTGCGCTGACCATCTGTTCTCGTTAGACAATGGCTGGCATGTAAGCCTGTCCTGCTGCTGCGCTGCAGACATCAAACAGAGTCACGAAGCTTCGCCGCGTAATTGGAAGTGACATCGGCGGCCGACGTCAATCTTCGCTGTAGAAGAAAGCAGCGCACAGTTCAATATTTGTTGGCGCTGAGCGGCTGAGATGTCGAAGCGTCAGAGTGCAGACTGCTCGGCGACGAGGAGAAAGAGTTGATGAGCAGCGAGTGGGTCTCACTTATCTGCTCTCTAACACCGCCCGCTGCTGCTGCTGCTGCTGCTGCTGCTGCTGCTGCTGCTGGTGGTGGTGGTGGTGGTGGTGCTGCTGCTGCTGCTGCTGCTGCTGCTGCTGCTGCTGCTGCTACTGCTACTACTACTACTACTACTACTACTACTACTACTACTACTACTACTACTACTACTACTACTACTACTACTGCTGCTGCTACTACTATATTACTACTACTGCTGCTGCCACAGGCACTTAATTGGAGCGTTTCAATAAAATATAATGCTAAATAAATACGAAATCTATTTACTACCAAAGTCTTAATGTATAAATATAGATACACACTCTATATTTATGTGTAAGTGTGTAGTAGCGTGTAGCAGCACAGCAGCGTACGTGCGGTGGGCGTGTGTCTGCATGCTGTGGCTGGAGCATTTGCAGCACGGCTTGTCGGCAATAATATGTGAAGGAGAGTAGAGAAACATTAAGACTTTGGTAGTAAATAGATTTCGTATTTATTTAGCATTATATTTTATTGAAACGCTCCAAGTGCCTGTGGTTTAGCATGGCATTTAGGCGTACCCGGGTGATGGTCATACTTGTTGGCATTGCCACTGACGTGCACAAATTTCTACATCTTGCTTATTATCATCGTGTTTAATTTGGCTAGCCGGGAGAAGCCGAATACACGACGAGTTGCAGATCTCTGGTTTGACCCGAGCGTAATTACAATTACAACTATTTATGAAAGAAAATGTGACAAAAATTAAGGTGCTCTAATCGAGGTGTCGCGCGCATACCTGTACTGACCTACCACTGCTGGTGCTGTACTAACCGCACTGCATTGTTTGCGACCAGAATTCGCCAGGTTAAAGTCACCACCAGACTGACCCAGAAAGCATAGTGGCTCTTAGCGCATGACGTAACTATACCCCGGGAGGGGGACGCGTAGAACAGTAGGTTAAAGCTGCCGGTACACAATGCCCCTTGGTGGGTCACTTCCCGATGATGCGTCATTGATAGAGTGTGGTGATCACCGGTGTCAAATCCGGCTCTGCCTCTAGTTTCAGTCGGCTCACAATCCTTCCAGTATGGGCTGGCCGGAGTGAGTGCGACGACGCTGGTCTAATTCAGAGTAGTTTTTTACCGATCTCAAAATCGTGACCGCTATCATGCTAGTATGCGCGCGGTGACATAATATGCAGGTCCGCGCACCGTGACGTCACGTTTGCGCGTGGTAACGTCATATACATGTATGCGCGTGGTGACGTCATACACAGGTACGCGCGTGGTGACGTCATATACAGGTATGCATGTGGGGACGTCATACACAGGTACGCGCGTGGTGGCGTCGTATACAGGTATGCACGTGGTGATGTCGTATACAGGTGTGCGCGTGGTTACACCACGTACGTGTATATATATATATATATATATTACTATAATATAATATATATATAAATATATATATATATATATATACATGTGTATCTAACCTGGGAGACCGCCAACGATGAGGAATGTTGATTAGCACAGCGTGACATGTCACCTGTATGATTGATGAGGGGCGGGTAAGGGTGGTCGCCTGTATCTCCTGTAACTAACCAGCCTTGTGTCACATGCGACCTCATATGTCCCGCAGCTGACTTCACAGTTGAGCAACTAGTGCATAGAAAAGTGTACGCGTATATATATACATATAGATACATATGTGTGTATGTGTGTGCGTGCGTGCGTGTGTGCGTGTGCGTATATATATATAATACCTTTCCTGAACATTATGGTACCCGTTGCGATCAAAAGTGTGTGCAATCACCTCACTCTTTGAACCCATCAGAACACCATAAACTCAATTAAAAAGTACTTTGCACAGTCATCAGTGGGACGCTTGTATACATTCGCGCGCGCAGGCTGACGCCGGATGCGTTGAAATACGTGTGTTTGCGCCTGCGTGCGTACACATCCGTGCGTGCGTGCGTGCGACAGAGAGAGAGAGAGAGAGAGAGAGAGAGAGAGAGAGAGAGAGAGAGAGAGAGCACGAGGCGCTAGATCCAGAGAAAGAGAGAGAAGGGACTTAACATAAAGAAAATAGAGAGTACGAGGGAGAGTGAGAATGAGACGGGGATATGAGGGGTGGAAGACGGCGGAGAGCAGGGGAGGGAAGGGTAAAAAATGAGCCGATGCGTACGAGAAGTCTGTTGTTTCACCAAGAGGCGATACTGCTGCTAAGGTATATGCCGACTGGCATGCCTCTCCGGTCATACACACACATTCATTCACACACACGCGCGCGCGCACGTGCGCATCCGGATGCACACAAATAAACAAACAAACACGCGCGCGCAGAACGGAAAGTGTTGAGGACAAAAGTAAATCACACATGCACACACAGATACATAAATACAGTCAGGCACACATACATACACGCATACCCACACACACGCGCGCACACACACCCGCGCGCACACGCAAACGCACACGCACACGCACACACACCCGCGCACACACGCAAACGCACACGCACACGCACACGCACACGCACACACACGCACACGCACACATAGCGGCCCGATGCATAACAGCAGCTCCTGTTAGCATCTCTCTGACCGGCGCGTCCGCGTCCGCGACCGCTCTCCGACCTCGTTCAACATCCCACTCGTTCACGAATTACGGCTATGTATGCCTATTGCTGGATACGGGATGAATTACAAATAGAAACGGCGGGCGAACTTTTTAGTTCACTCTTGCGAGAGAGGGGGGGAGAGAGAGAAAGCGAGAAAGAGAGAAAAAAGTCAGCACGCGAAATCGTGAAATAAGAGAACAAGAGGTGCGAGCGGGAGAGTGAGAGAGAGAGAGAGGAGGGAGAGGCAGAGAGAGGGGGGGGGGAGAAGGAGCGGGAGAGAACTATCAAGGTTAGATCAAGTGGGGGATAATTATATGCTTCGCGTGTTTGCCGACGAACGAAAAACAGACATTTCGAGTCGCGGGCAAATTAGTGCTGCTTAATTTTTCAGTCGCAATCGTTAGAAGCACGGCCGCGATAATAGCCTGAGGAGTTCTGTATGAGTTTAAATAAACGAGGCGGAAATGGGCATGTGATGGAGACTGGGAGTACATTAGCTGCCGCCGTGGGGTGGTGCGCACGTGTTGAATCAACAGTGATGCCTCGCGCTGCGTTTAAATGTGAATATAAAACGAAAATGAGTTAATAAATGAAATAGATTAATATATATATATATATATATATATTATCATTATTAAACTTATTTTTTATTTTCATATTATATATATATATATATATATATATATATTACGTTAGATTCGGCGTATGCGAAGAAGTGTCGGGCCGCCCATGCGCGGACTGACAGCCCTACTTATGAGTTTGTTTACCTCTGCAGAGATGGTAACTGTAAAGGATGCCCTACACGTTCCGTCACCGCCCCAGAATACCTGTTAGCCTGACAACAGCAGCAACAGAAACAACGTTCCGTAACAGTGCCATCAGCCGGCAGCAGAAGGAACGTAACAGTAGCATCGCAGGTAGCAGAAGGCACGTAACAGTAGCATCCAGCAGACAGAGACAGAAACAACGTAGTAGCCATCAGCGGTAGCAGAAGCAACGTAACAGTAGCATCAGCGGTAGCAGAAGCAACGTAACAGTAGCATCAGCGGTAGCAGAAGCAACGTAACAGTAGCATCAGCGGTAGCAGCAGCAACGTAACAGTAGCATCAGCAGCAGCAGAAGCAACGTAACAGTAGCATCAGCAGCAGCAGAAGCAACGTAACAGTAGCATCAGCGGTAGCAGAAACAACGTAACAGTAGCATCAGCAGCAGCAGAAGCAACGTAACAGTAGCATCAGCAGCAGCAGCAGCACCAGCGGTGGATGTCTGCTTCCACGTAATGCTAGTTTAATGCTGTTGCAGCCCGCAGCAACAATGTGCACGCGATGAACCAGTTTTTGACAGACGCCCTGATCCCGTAATTGCGTCACCTAGAGTGAGCCGCATTCAGCATGCAAGCGCGTGTAATCTTACCTACACGTAGAGACCCTGTGCATCGTGCGGGCTGGTGGAGGGTGCAGGGGAAGGATGGTCAGCGGGAAGCAGGGTAGCAAGGGAGCGGCAGAGGCAGGGAAAACAGCCGAGTGGTAGAAGCAGCGGAGGAACCAAGCTGGCAGCGGGCAGGGGAAGGCAGGCTTTCGTGGGTCTCACGCGGCACGAGAGGATGGAGAACGCATGCCGCAGAGGAGGGAGCGAACGGTAGAGGAAGGGCAGCGGCTGGTGGAGACAGGGGGAGGCTAGTGGTAGAGGAAATGAGGCTGGTGGTAGAGCGAGGGAGGCGGACAAGTTAAACGGCAAATGCCACGCGGTTACGTGATATCCCATCAGCGTCACGAATTTACCAGCTTTGTGAAATCCGAACCGAAAATTTTCCGCTTGCCGACGAGCGTGATTTGTTTCTTATTGATTCAATCGTGGTCAGACGTTGCTTCTTGATGAACCGTAGGTGGCAACAGCAGCTGAGGTGGATGAAGTTACGTCTGTCGCGGTTCCCGCAATCACGCCACAAGGCGCGCTATTTGTGTCGTGCACGTTGGAGAAGTCGACCAGCACTAATCTCCAACCAGGGGTGCATTTGACAACTACTAAAGCTGTAAGAAACGATGCGAAGTTCGGTAGAGCGGGGATGTGAATGAGACATGATGACTTGGCGAGAGACAGGTACAGTGTAAGGCCAGCATACGGGAGTTCAGGAGATGAGTTGAATAGTCGGGATGTCCCGTACTACTCCATGCCCGCCTCTGTCCGTAAAGCATATCCGTAGTATGCAAACTATGCAGCATTCAAATCGCCTTATAACATCTTCTCAGCACTCCTGTAGCATCTCCCAGCTTCTCTATAGTGTCATTACAATAGGATCATTACAACATCTCTATAGAATCAATAGAGCCTCATCATAGCATCATTCGCTTTCCTGCATCCCCGCGTGCTCCGCATCCCCGCTTCCCCGCATCCCTGCGTGCCCCGCATCCCCGCCATTCCCGCAGCCTGCTCTGCATCACCTATAGCGTCGACAGGTTCAGGAATGAAGGTTAGCACTATCACTACACTAAACGTCATCGTCAGCAGCAGCAGCAGCAGCGGTAGCAGCAGCAGCAACAGCAGCAGCAGCAACAGCAGCAGCAGCACTAGTATATAGCAGCGTCAGTAACAGCAGCAGGTTATTCTATATAATACAGGCGCATAGTTGCTTGGCTGCGAGGTGAGGCTGAGGCGCCTCGTGGGAGCAGTTTCTGATGCTGGCTGCTGTGCTGGGGGCTCCCGCAGCACGTAGGTGTGGTGGACACACCAGCAGCGGCGGCCGCAAGGTGGAGCTGCTCGTTATTTGTCTCAAATGCAAACAGGCGCGCGCCGTGTCACGGTAATGAACAGCGCGTTTGTTGATTCACGAGTAGCTTAGGGGAGAAGCTTACATGCGTACATACATTGCACGGGGAGATGTGCGCTTGTACACGTACTACATATACGTCTATACGTACATGGTTCTATACGCGGGCCATATGCGATAATACTAATATAAATACTTATGTAATGTATATACGTACGCACGCGCGCACCCTCTCCCCATGCATGTAACGTATGTACGCATGCAAACCCGAGGTGATTCACGGCCTTTCTGAAAATCACCGAGTAAGTGGAAACAGGATCGGGACATAATTGCCAGCATTGTCTTTAGTCAGAGGCTGTACACGGATAACCGCTGTTGAAAACCCCCACTGTTTTACTGACGATGGTACATAGTACACAAAATACCACACGCTCGCTGATCGAGGATAACCAAACGCTTGAGTACGCACGCCGCGCTAGCTGCGCCGTGACTACGCACTCATGTCAGATGCGTCAGAGACCTCGTTGCCGGGTTTGTTTCAGCATACACGGCAGCTGATGTTTCCGTGCCGGTACCTTGAGCAGGTGAATAGACGGAGGCGGCAAGGCCTAATGTGTTTGACGAGGAAGTGGCGCGACGCGCCAGTAGACGGTGTTAACCTTCGGGCGCATAGAGAAAGTGACAGAGCACACAAGGCGCGTGATGAGTGGAGACGATCCCAAGGTTGCATATATCACGATTCCGGCTTTCATTCGTTCGCGCGCGAGGGGTGGCCGGCGTGGATGAGAGGCGCAGTAAGATATGGATGGGGGAAGCAGAGGGAGGAGAGGAAGGGAAGAGAGGGAGGGAGATGAAGAAAGCGCGGGGAAGTGAGATAAGAAGGGGGTCAATATGAAAGGTAGAAGGGGAGAGTCAGAGCGAGACAGCGAGAAGGGCTAGAGGGGAAAATTAATGAGAGACAGCGCGAAGAATGGGGGAGGAAGAGTAAGAGAGAGAGAGCGAGAGAGAGAGAGAGAGAGAGAGAGAGCGGGAGTGGGCTATCGAGATAATAAGAAGAGCGAAGAGCCAACCAGAACAGCGAGAGATGCGGAATCGAAAGTGTGCTGCGAGAGCCACAGCCGCAGCCGGCGGATAACACAGCGACAGCGAGTGGCCGCATCCTTTACTTGCGTAACGTGTCGACCGACGGCGGCACACTAACAGGCGACTATTGTCGCTGCGCGTCCATGTGGAATGCGTGGATATAGGCGAGCAGTTACGGAAAAACGAGAACGGGATGCTGCTCGCTTTTTACGCGCCTCGCGTACAATACGCGCTGTTGTTACCGCCGCCAATTTATCGCCAGTTTCCTTTTGTCTGTGGAGTTCGTATCGCCAGCGTTGATGATAGCTTGTAATGTGGCCCCGCTTTCGCTCGTTGAAATTTCACTTTCTACTACTCTCGAAACAGGGCAATTCCGCCGCGCGCAACCGATACGGGGGACGCATTGTGGCGTGCGATATAAAATGTGTGTGTGTGTGTGTGTGTGTGTGTGTGTGTGTGTGTGTGTGTGTGTGTGTGTGTGTGTGTGTGTGTGCGTGCGTGTGTGTGTGTGTACGTGCGGGGGTGGGGTGATCGTGGAGCACACAGCGTTTCATTCATTGCTCGCTAATGAGTCCTGCGCTTCAATGACCCGCATACTCTCTCGCTGCTCTCCATCCCGATAGATACCCTTGTCGCCCAAAGAATCGAATTTTTTTATCACGCTGGATAGTCACACGCCGGGGTAATTATCGGCTCTTATGCAACTGTCAATGTTATCTCGTTGCCAGCTGATGCGACGGCGTTTTTCTTGTGTGCGCGCGTGGTTTTGATGTGACAATACACAGGTAGGGCGCGCGCACGCTCTCTACCCTCTCACGATTACGAGCGCATTGTGCACGTGATGAGATGATGAAGGCACAGGTTCATTTTACCGTCGCGATACAATGGCGGGTTTTACGCGAGTCTTTGTGTGTTTTGTGAGCGCAATCTAGAGTGTACGTGACCGGGGTTCAGCGTTGTCAAACGCTGGCGACACGTGTGTGTCATGCGATGTGGCGTCGCACGTTTAAATCGATATACCGCATGTAGATGCGCAATTCCCGTTCGAATTCCTAGAGAATATAGACCGTAGAGCTCGAAGACGGTGTTTTCTTTAGTTGTACGATACATGGTAAGGCTGTCGTAGGGAAACTAGATGTCCAATACTATCATGACGTCACCTACCTTCGCTGAAGCCAGGGAAGCTTTCTACTCCCCGGGGAACCAGACCCAGCAGTAGAATATATACGCCGAGTATTGCCGCGCACGCTCGCAGAGGGAAGTTAGCGAGATGCAAATAGCAGTGTTTTAACAGACAACGAGATAACTTGTGTTACATATAAATCAGGAGTAGATAATAGGGAACCCCTATTATATACTCCTGATAGATAATAGGGATTCCCTATTATCTACTCCTGATATAAATGTATGCGTGGCTCATACAAGTGTGTAATTCATACATATGTATGTGTGTTCCATACCAGTTTGTGGTTCATACAGACGTGTGATTCATACAGGTATGTGGTTCATAAAGTCGTGTGGTTCATATCGGTGGGCATCATTTCTTATATTTTATTTTGCCTCGCGGATCAAATGAGTCGACAGCTAGTGGCCTTGAAAAGATGCAAGTGCCGATGCATTGGTGTCAATATTGGTGTAGTAACAGCATGGCTATAGTAGCTAGTCTTGGCCTGCGGCCCGTTGACAACGTTGCCTTCAGAATAGAGGGCAGCTGTAATTGAATGGGCACCGCTCCTTGGTCGTTCCGGAATGCATATGTGTCCAGCGATAGGCGAACAGGTGGAAAATATATCTCATTTCGGCTGCCGTGTTTTCCGGCTTTCGAACGCATTGTAGATTTTCCGCCTCGCATCATGCATACATGGCGAGTGAGTGACGGTCAGCACACATCATCATCGCACGCGCGCGCGCGCACACACACACACACACACACACACACACACACACACACATACACACGAACTGGCACTCGGCGAAAAAATTCCACCCGCAGGCTCCTTATCTGCGAGCGCATGTATATAATAGTGTGTTTTCGCGTGTGGGGGATAGCAGAACTCATTAGGCTTTGTGACATTCCTGCGGGAAGGGGCAGGTGGCCGATTTTTCCCCGACGATAGCATTGTAGTCGCATGTTTCTGGGCGGGAAACACGAAATTGGCGCATGTTTTAGACGTACGCGCGACGGGCACCGCGCTATGCGTGCGCGGGGAAGAAGAAGAACGAAGCAATTTTTCTCGCTCTCGCTCTCTCTCCCTCCCTCTCCCTCCTGTTGAAATTGGATATTTGGCAACGTAAACCTGTTATAGGCAATCAGTGGTGGATGCGTAACGACACAAGGTATATGCCCACCTTGATTACTATTACACGCGGCTCGGGGGTAGAGAATTGTTGCGAAAATATTTGTTTTCGGTTAGCAGGCAAAGATATGTTAACGTGAGTGTGTCCGTGTAAGTTGAGACATGGCTTATAGCCGAAGTTGAGACACATAGAGCTGAGACATGCATAGGAGTTGCACAACCATGACAAGCATAACAGATATACGGATTTGAGGCACGAAGCAGCGACACGGACACGCGCGTGCTGGGCTTGAAAGAATGCAGAAACAATTGTGTAATGTTAAAGAAGTTTGGATGGCTTAAACATGGTCTTACATCTTGTAGCATCCCTCCCCATCCATGTAAATAGCCATTACATCTGTTATCATCCTTCCCGCTCTCTATAAGCATACCTTCAATAGCGTATTAAGAAGGTTACCTTCTTAATACGCTATTGATACCTTACGTCTGCCAACATTCCTCTCCGTTCGTGTACATCGATATATATCAAGAGCTAATAATATATACATATATATATAAGAAGTATTATTAGCTCTTGATATATATATATATATGTATATATATATATATATATATATATATATATATATATCTAATTATATATATATATATCTAATTGTATATATATATATAATTATTATGTATATACCGCAGAGTGGTAGCAGCCGGCGGCACGTGGTGTGGAACGTGCTTTTTATAGCATTTTAAATTGTATAAGTTTATTTTTATGTTTTGCTGAGTAGTGCGTCGTTATAGTGGCCAAACCCGCCGACGGAATACGTCACGCAATACAGAGTAGTTTCAATACGTAATAGTCTCAATACGTAATAGTTGTAATATAAAGCAATTATCATAATTAGGAGTTTCACTGCCTAATAGTTTCCATGCATAATGGCGTCACGGCGCACGAGGCAGTCCATTGCTTGACGCGGCAAGCACTCCTACATTTTGAAGTGGTGTTGCCGGTCCAAGCTATAGGTGGTCTATTTTAGTATAACCCATGTTACTACTGCATTCGTCATCATGGTTTTAATTCCTAATATTTTTTAATGCCCAATGGTTTTACATAACCGTTTTAATAACTAGTACTCTCAATACCCAATAATTCCATACCAAATATTGTCAACCAAATAATTTCAATACCTTAGGCCTATATATTACGTAAATGCATATGGGGTTTTCTAAAGGCAATTATAGCGTATAGACTCAATACCGTCAATTTGCACGACGTGCACTTCGATATCACGCGATATTTACCCGCAGAAGTCGTATTGCACTGCGTTTGCGGCTCGTTTCGCATTCGCTGTGCTGTGAAATAAATATAAATGGCTCCCTTACCTCCATGGCCAGCTACGGGCATTAGTCACGGAGTCGGGCCGTCACCGACTACCTGCATGCATAATACTTTCTCTTTTCATTTTTGTTATATATATAGTGTGTGTGTGTATGTGTGGGCGTGCAGTATATAGCTAACGCTTACGAGGTAGATATAATGGAAACTGGGTTACGGATTCTATTAGGCTACTGTACTGTTTCTGTGCCACGCGATACAGGACAACAAAAGCAGCCGAGCTCACCGGCAACACGCTACTGCACTGTCACTTTCGAATTCGGCTAACCCGCGCGAAGGGCAGTTTGCTGCATGCGGGACATCGAGTTGCTAGGTTGAGCTGAGAAAGCACCACGCTGTGTGTGTGTGTGTGTGTGTGTGTGTGTGTGTGTGTGTGTGTGTGTGAGAACAAAGGTCGCTGAAAGTAGATGATGTTTTATTAGAGAATACAGGGCCTCAATTTTTTTTGCTGCGGTCTTATCGTGTCTGATGTCGCTCTGTCATGGCCGTCGCAATCTTCTCTCCCTGGCGCAAACCATCACAAACACACCGGTGTGCGGTCTCCTGTCCAAGACTTCCCGGGTCGATTAAAACAAAAAACTACCACCGCTGTCCTGCGTCTCCTACGGCTGTCTCTTCATCCCCGTCAACGTCGCTACAAACCCGCAAAACCCCCGGGACTCTCGAGTCGCTCTGGTCGTCTCTCTCTTTCTCTCTCTCTCATTCTTCTGGTCGTCTCTCGTCGTTCTCTCTTCTCCGTCTCAGTCTCGACACTCACTGAGTTGCCTTCTCCTCTCTGTCTTCTCGAGGCTGTCCAACAGCAGCGGGTGTCACAACTCTACAGTGCAGTACAACACCATCTGGCTATGCGGTTCCTTCCGATCTCTCCTGCCCCTCGCAAACAATTTTGCTAGCATCTGCCGCCCGGAGGGCAGCTCGGTCGGTTTGATCCCCGGTCACGTAAGTTCGTCAGTAAATTTTCTGACAAATTCGCATTTGGCCCTGTAGCTCTAAATAGAGGGTGCCCAATCGAAGAACATCTTCGTCTTTCTTTATCGACTTTTGCGCTCTAAAATGCGCTACGTGTGTAACTTCTCTCACCAACTGCAGACCTCTCTATGGCTTTCGGCGATGCGTCCCCATTCGGGACCCTTGTTTATCTTGCATTTCTAAACAAATAGATTCTGGCCGCGTGTGGGATGGACACGAGCGTGCGGGTGTGACGTGGCAATCACATTCCACTGCTGCCACGTCTGAGCTAGTTATCCTTTTTGCTCTCTCTCTCTCTCTGTCTTTCTTTCTGTCTCCTCTCTCTCTTTCTTCTCTCTCGCATGACATGTGAATACACACGCATATGAGCGACGGGCTATGTTCGCAAATTTTGACTGTGGCCTCGGTCATGCGTTGGGGTCAAAAAACAGTCTGCCTTTCCGCTATTACGCTTTCACCCGCGGATTGATAAATAGTGAGCGTTTTGATTCTGTGCCATACCTTGCCTCTGAGAAACCAGCATTGACCTCTCCGCTATGCCGAAAGCTTTCGCCGTGTCGTTCTATCACGCCTACTGCGTCACTAGATATACCGTAGCGGACCGCTTCGTTCGGCAGTGGTGCGCAGCCGACAGGTGTGTGTGTGTGTGTGTGGGTGTGTGTGTGTGTGTGTGTGTGCTGTGTGTGTGTGTGTGTGTGCGCGCGCGTGCTCTGCGCGTGCCGTGGCGGCTCGTGCACATGGCGTGCCGGTCTTTGTTTGTGTACTTCTCCGCTGCTTGTTCCGAAAGCGGACCGGTCAGCGTGCAGCAACTGGTTCTGTTGATAGCAGCTGAGTAACACGAAGACGAGTATAACATGGAGTGTGATGTGCGATGCGCTGCGGTGCGTGCCGCATAGACGTGTGTGTGTGTGTGTAGTGTGTGTGTGTGTGGTCGCGCTGTGTAACGTGCGGGGGTGGGGTGATCGTGAGAACACACAGCGCTTTCATTCATTTGCTACGGCTATGAGTCCGCGCGCTTGCAATGACCGGCGCATACTCTCTCGCCTGATCTCCCATCGCCCGATAGACCTACCTGGCGGCCGTAAGAATCGAAGTTTTTTTTATCACGCTGGATAGTGCACCCTACGCGGGTAATTATCGGCTCTTATGGCAACTGTCAACTGTTATCTTCGCTTGCCAGCTTGATGCGACGGCGTTTTTTTCTTGTGTGCGCCGCGATGGTTTGATGGGACAATACACAGGTAGGGCGCAACGCACGCTCTCTACCCGTCTCACGAATTACGAGCCGCCATTGGTGCCACGTGATGAGATGATAGACAGGCGGCAAAAGCAAGGTTATTTTACGCGGGCGTCCGCCGATAGGCAATGGCGGGGTTTCGTACGTGCGAGTCTTTGTGTTGTTTTTGGTGAGCGCAATCTAGAGTGTACGTGACCGGGGTTCAGCGTTGTCAAACGCTGCGCGACACGGTGTGTGCATCATGCGATGTGCGTGCACGGTTTAAATGCGATTATACCGCATGTAGATGCGCAATATCCGCAGCTCGAATTCGGCTAGTAGAATATAGACGTAGAGCTCGAAGACCGGTGTTTTTCTTTAGTTGTACGAATACCTGTAAGGCCTGTCGGTAGGAGAAACTAGATGGTCCAATAATACTATCAGTGTAGTCACCATACGCTTTCGTGAAGCCCAGGGAAGCTTTCCCTACTCCCTGGGGAATACGCAGAGCAGCAGTATAAATATTACGCCGAGTATTGCCGCGCAAAACGCTGCGCAGAGGAAGTTAGCGGAGATGCAAATGGAGTGTTTTAACAGACAACGGAGATAACTTATGTTAGGCATACTAAATCAGGAGTAGATAATAGGGAACCCGCTTATTATTATATCCTGATATGATATAGGGATTGCCTAATTATCTACTTTCTGATTAAATGTACTGCCGTGCCTGCATACAAGTGTGTAAGTTCATACATATGTATGTGTTTCATCCAGTTTGTGGTTCATACAGACGTGTGATTTCATACAGGTTGTGGTTCATAAAGTCGTGCTGGTTCATATCGGTGGGCATCATTTCTTATATTTTATTTTTGCCTCGGGATCAAAATGAGTGCGCCAGCTAAGTGGCCTCTGAAAGATTGAGAGTGCCGAGCATTGGTGTCAATATTGGTGTAAGTAAGCAGGCATGGCTAAAGTGCTAGTCTTGGCCTGCGGCCGTTGACAACGTTGCCTTCATGAATAGAGGGCAGCAGCTGTAATTGAATGGGGCACCGCTCTTGGTCGTTTCCGGGAAAAAAAGAAGTGCATTTATGGTGTTCCAAGCGATAGCGAACCAGGTTGAAAAATATATCTCATTTGTCGGCTGCCGTGTTTTTCGCGTGCTTTTCGAAACCGCCATATGTAGATATTTTCCAGCCTCGCATCATGCATCCATGGCGAGTGAGTTGACGGTCAGTGCACACTCATCATCGCAAGTGCCGCGCGCGCGCGCACGACGCACAGCACACCACACACACACACACCAACACAAACACACGACACACCACACACACACACACACACCACTGGCCACTCGGCGCAAATAATTGCCATCCCGCAGGCTGCTTGATACTGGACGAGCGCATGTATATATATCATGTGATTTTCGCGTGTGGGGGATATGCAAAAAAAAGAAGAAACCTTTTTTCCCCACCATTAAGGCTTTGTGACATTCGCTGCGGGAGGGGCAGGTGGCGTTTTTTCCCGGCGACGATAGCATCTGTAGTCGCCATGTTTCTGGGCGGTGAAGCACGAAATTGCGCATGTTTTTTGACGTACGCTGCGAGGGGCACCGCGCTCGGTGCGTGCCGCGGGAAGAAGAAGAACGAAGCAAATCAAACAGAAGAAGCACGCACGTCGGAAGATTGTTGGCGCTTTGACAGGCGAGGTCACGGGAAGGTCCCGGTCTCCCGCGCCTCCCCCCC
>NW_014577097.1:331085-342264 GCF_000485595.1 Priapulus caudatus | reverse complement strand
CTGCGTGCGTGGTCCGAGTCGTTGCAGCTTAACGTCGCGTGCGTGTTGGTGTGTTTCGCATCCGAAGAGAAGTGCTACACGAAAAACCGCACCGGTTGTAAGTTTTTCTTTCGTAGTAAATTATTTTGCGTATCTGAGTGTCTGGTCAATTACAAAACGTAACAGTACAAGCTCATCAGCTTTGTTCTCACATAACCGGCTCCCTATTTATTCTCCCTCCTCCTCTCCTTCCTTTTTTTTTTTTTTTTTTTTACTTTTGCTGACGTCCCTCTCTCTCCTCTCTCTTCTTCTGCTCCATCGTCTCTCGCTCCACCTGGTCCTCTCCCTCTCTCTCTCTCTCCCTTATTCTATTCTCGCTATTATATTATTATCAGGTACATGCTATCCATGTCATATTTCTTTTTTCAATTTTTCTTGCTAGCACTATTTCTAATCGCTAACTAGTTCCTGTTCGGTCCTGAACTTTCTCAATAAGTCGCTCTTAAGATACATCAGCGGTTTGCTGGTTATGCAAAGTTGTAAATCTGTTTATTATGTCTTCCTTTCTGGATCTACTATGCCGCTCTTGTTATTATTAGTCTTAGCCTGCGCCAGCAGCAGGTTTTGATCGTGGTCACAGCTACCTGAAGGTTTTAAATATGCGCGTGACCCTTCCACTTTCTAAATACGCCTGAGGGTGGTGGCGAATCTTTCGACGTGCTTCTATTTGCCTCTTGTTTATTTCTTTTTGCTTATTAGCTTGTATTTATTTTTTCCTCGTCTTCCGGGGGCTACCCTATTTTCGTGTGACCTTGCTTAGCTCTATATTTTTATACACACATTCACGTCCCCTACTTCCCATAACGTCACCCGGCCATCACACATTGCCTTCATTTTACACCCATCTCTATCCAACACCCTGTTTCACACAATCTTACACTATCCACATCACTACTTACCATCACACATTTTTTTTTCTTCACATACCGCTGGCTTACTATTCTCCTACAATCACGTCTACATATCACTGGGGACACAACCCCTAAGTTATCGCGTCTGCTTATTTTTACCTTTACGCGACGACATCCAAATCAACTATGCCACCTACTCAAAACAATAAACATCAAAAGTGTATATCTCGTTCTCTTGCACGCGTAACTCTCGCGCCTGAATCTTCGAAAAGACTATTGCGCAGTAATATAAGATATGAATTTTCTTCCGTCGGCAATAACAATTGAATTCACGTGTCGGGACACGATTCAATTCGCTATGGGGTAACAATTGACTGCCGATCCCGCGAAGTAACGCCGTCTGTCCGTGTTGATTTGCCACATTTTTGTCTTGTCTGAAAATGGTTCTGTAAATGACAATTGCCCTTTCCTTCTTCACACTCCCAAACTCTAACACTACTACAGCTAACCCTATCTATCCTCCATTCCTCGCTGCTGCGTCGTCTTGCGTTAGAGGGGATGGTTTGACGGTCTGGCATCCCGGCACCCTCCCCACACCCACATAAATAATATCAAATATAACTAACAACACTGAGAAGAATTGTACTGGATTCTCTGCGTGCTCGTCACAGAGGCACCGCATTGTGTGTCCCGTAGCGCTGAAAACGGCACTCGCACGTTCTTTACTCGTGCTCCGTTTTGCATCGCTTTCCCACTAAAGCCGACGTCTATCTTTTGGCCAAGTGACTTGGAACTTTCACTCGCGCCAGCGCCGTCGCATATTCCATTTCTCGAGGACTAATCGAGCACATGATAACCTATACTTTGTCTGTCTCCTCTCTCGCGGTTCTCTCGCTTGTTACACTTCTATATCATTCGCCCCGCCGAGAGAAAAGATGCAATTCGATAAAAGTACGAAGCAGCCAAACTGGCGCATATACTAACGATGACATCGCAACTCTCTTGCGACGTAGCTGGGTTTCGCTTCTCAGAACCAGTCTTGCGCATATACGCTCGACTGGACCTTGTAGGCTCGCAAAAGAATTTCTCTCCGTTTAAATGCCTGAGTTAACTCCAGTCTCGCAGAGGAAAATGACCGCACCGAAAGCACAGCTAAGGTATGAGAGCACGCATAGAAAGGTCGCCGAAAGCGGAGGACGAGATTGTAGTATTGCCTGCTTAGTGCTGAACGCGTCCATCTTGGCGTTCGCATAATATCCGACATGCGGGACAGTGCTGCACGACAGCTCGTGATAGAATCTAGACGGCTATTATAGTGATTTCCGCCCGCTTTAGGAACTTGATAATCGTCGTCGGCTGTAATCGTGTGAGCTGGGTGTATGTACACGGCAACAAACCGTAAGTCGCTCGACTAACGTTCAGCGAGAAGAATACAGCAAATAGATCATTTCAGTCGCTCAAGAAGTTGATCTATCAAAGCTTAAAATAAAACGCATTATGCCACTCAAAAGCGCGACTAAAGTGAAAAATTAGAGAAAAGAGACGATGAGAGGTGAGGCACAGATGAAAAAATCAGAAGAGATCCTAATAGAGTCGTGTGATTATTTCACGATATTTCCTATATGAAAAGTCGCTGATTTAAACTTTGCAGACAGTGGCTGCTGCTTGCTGAATAGCCGAAGTTATAACTGTGTGGATAGCGCTGACTTGAGTAAGATTGCCTCGCGAGTATGATAAAATCCAATACCGCGATCACTAGAGAAAACGAGTCATATCACGGAGCCAATCCTGAAAGATTACTTGAGGAATGAGACGCAAATAATACTTAAGAGAGAGAAGCAAGAAAAGCGAAGTAGTCTAGCTACACCGACAGAGTCACTTATCTCACGTGTCAGACTTAGACCTAAGATCTCTAATCTCAAAGCAAGCGCTTCTTGACAAACGGAGCATGCAATGAGTAGGAGTGAGAGAGAGCGGCAAAAGTCTCATTGAATAAGAGTTATTTACTCAGGTATTGACAATACTCTCTTAAGTGAGAATATATCATTCAACGAGTTAACGAATAATAATAAAACGAAGAAAGTAAATAGAACGTAGACCGACACTAGAGATGAAAATAGGTTTTCTGTATTAGTACCCTTCACTGAGTGTATAAGAATTCTGAGCATGAGTAGTCCACGGTGAGAAACAAGACTAATCCCCCGCTTAACGAGACTTGGCTGGTGAGCAGATTGCTAGACATAGTGATGGAGTAAGCCATACAAAGTGACAACTCAGCTGTAGTCGTGTGTTCTACACCCCCTTGGAGATGCATGCAATGATTCACCTGAAAAATAAAGTTAACATGAAGTATGGTAGACTATGCCACAGAACGTCCGTCGGTAGTTTTAATGTAGATCTCGCGATATTGGATAATATCCGTGCATAAATGCTAATAGGCATATACCATGGCTATAGAAAGCTTGCATACCTACGTAGAAACAACACGAAAACGTTTAGCATGAGTATCGCGTCCGAAGCCCCCGAGAGATTCATTGGGTCTCTAACAACTGGTTATTTGCAATACAAGTGAAGTGATAGGCAGGCACTAGCTCCAGTGAGATATTGATAATAACATCTTAAATGGCTACATGAGCAAGCAGCGCAGCCCAAAGCACTGGCGAGTTGAGTTGTTACCGCTCTCATGGTTATCATGAGTAATCGGCCAGCCGCGCCTAGTGAACAGAGTCTATACATAAGTTATTAACCATGAGATCAGTATCAGCAGACCGCACGCATGAGAGCTGAGTTCGTTAACTTGAATATGAGTAATAAATGATAGCATTGGAGAGCAGCCACTCCTCTGCTGAGTCTCGTTCACCTGTATGGTTACATGAACTGATAAATGTTGGCTACCCTCACGTTGTGCGAGTTATACATGTATAAGTTACCATGAGTATGGGCACCCCTGTGAGTTGTAGTTATAAATCCTGTTAGGTTAGCATCGAGTAAGGCAGGAACAGACTCTACCGCTCGGGTATCAATTACATGTATACGTTACATGAGTATGGGCAGTAAAAAACCCCCATGGGTCAAGTGCAATTCATGCTATGCTTTAAAGCCCTGTCATGGTATACATGAGTATGCAGCTTCTCCCTTTCGTGCGTGTATGGTTCGAATTTACAAAATCACTGACGCGCAAATCATGAGTATGGCAGCGCCCGCTGGTGAGTTGTTACCTGTAAATGGTTACATGAGTATGGGCCACCACCCACTGGTGATTGGTTTACTTGTCATCCAGCGTTTACAATGAGTACCGGCATGAAAGCCATCCGAAAGGAGGCGGTGAAGTTTTAAACCTTAGGCTTAACATGAAAAAAAAAAGTATTCAAACCCCTGGGTGACGTTCCATTAAACTGTAAAAGATCTACATTAAAGTAATGGGCAGGCCCGTCTCGAATGAGCTCCTGGAACCCCTGTTAATAACGAATAACATGAACCGTATGGCCACCCCTTGGTGATTTTACAATGTAATAGCCTGCCATCGAAACTGAGTTAGCGGCCAAGCCTCTCACTGTGAGTTGTTAAAAACATGTAAATAAACGACACCTAAGTAATAGCAGCCCTGGTGAGTTGTGATCAACAGTTCATCAAGCTTAATGAGAAAGTATACTGGCCCAGCCCCCTGGGTGAAAGTTATTAAACTTGTATTGTTAAAACATAGTAATGGCAAGCCCCTGGTGAATTTTTTTTTTTTTTTGGCGATGCGGGTATAACACCACGGCGATTAACTGCGGCCGCCATTTCGTTCATGTGCTATGTCTTGAACTGCCGTCTGTACTGGTTACATGAGTATGCCAGCCCCGCTGGAATTTCCCGGTTCGTCCGCCGATTCTACTACCAGCGCTCGCCACGGGTCGCGCGCACGAACGACAGAGCGACGACGACGACAGAATACCATCCTGCACTGCGACCGGAAATTTACTTCGCAGTTCGCGTGCCAGGATGCATTGATACGGGTGTAAAACGATGCTGCCGTCTTCACGAGCCAGGTACGATTTCCAGATCGTCTGCACCTAGATCGTTACTCCTGGAATTATCGTAGCAACGGGGGCGGGGCAGCGCTCTCTCTTCTCCTTCTCTCTCTCTCTCTCTCTCTCGCTCGTACCGAACCGTGCACGCTTTGTCACAGCAGCAAACGCAGAAAACAACAACAACAATAGACGACGACAACAATTAACAACACGCACGAGGACAAAGGCCTGGTGCTAGATAGCAGCGACAAAACCGCCTTGAAATGCACACACCCACAGTCGATACGATTAAACAAATATAACGGAGTTTCACATACTATAAATATCACAAGCGATGTGCCAGGAAAGACAATAGGGCGCTGCACTCGTGGAGATGAGCTGCCGGCAACCGCAACTGCTCTGTGCGCGCTCCTCCATCCTCCTCCTCTTCCTGCCTCATCTTCTCAACCGGGGCTTCTTCTTACGAAACTACATGTGCTGCTTGGCATCAATCCACGATCCCCTGGCCCCTTGGCCCATTTCCCCCAAAGAGTCGTCATACAGTCATCTCACATCAGGTGCACTAACTGTACATAAAACAAAGAAGACGTTTATTATTAAATAGATTCGTTATTAATAGACTAGCTCGGCGTACCTCGCTGCGCTGGGTAAAATGCGTGCTACTTATTCATACTACTAACTTTTAATAATTGGACACAATAGGACCATTGGTAAAAAAAATCGACACTATTAACATTGCCACACAATATCATATTTACAAAATAAGTCTAATAAGATAATAAGCATGGTAAAAAAACGTTACGTATACATTCGTTATATACAGCCCAACAAACGTAGACCCCTGGAACATAATAGTAATATGGTGTAAATAAGAAAAAGTTATTCTAACACGCATGTACGAATGGGTTGCACTTCAAAGCCTCTGTAATAAACCAATGCAGTCGTAACCTCTGAACAGGTTCCTGGGTTGTGTCATCTGTTTTAGTATCGGTTTCGGTTTCAACAATAAACGCAGCAGCTATGGAATAGTATCGATTTTTGTGTGTGGAGCACCTGTACATCAGTGCATGACATTGTAATGAAAATTCACGATTGAAGGGTTTTTCACGGATTTTTCGGTATGTTTGACAGGTTTGGTCAGGTTTTTTTCAGCTATGGACACTCCCCGGGCATAAGAGATGGCCCTCGTAAAAATATGCAATCCAGAATCGCTTGGGCGGTATTGGCCGGCCTATAGGGAAGATACATACATACATACATAGATACATACGAACTCACAATATATATTATATAGATTTTATTCATAGAATACACGATACGGGAAATATAAATGAAGCTTGCCTTACCCTACAACAACGATCGACCAGTGGTCCAACCCGCTACCGCTACGACAAACAGAAACCCGCCACTACAACTGATTTGTCTTGTTATACGCATACAATAACGAACCGACCCCACCTGAGAGCGGCCACAGGACAAACGAGAAGTGAACTCCCCACGGGTGAGGTGTACACACCCGCCCTGCAGGTTACGTACGTGTTAGGAGCGTAGACGGTGACCGCGTTGACGCCGTGATTGCCGCGTGGCAGCCGGCGATTATAGCCTCCTCTGGGCGAAAGGTTCAGGAAGTCCCAGATTGAGACATCGTCGTCGTGCGAAGCTCGACACGATCTGAAAACGTCGTCGAACTGCAGCCGAACACCGCGGCCCGTAGTGTTCCTGGAATGAACGGACAGCGAACAAGTCAGAACCCTTCGGATCGGCGCCGGAACTTTCACGGCAAGCGTTCTGAGATTAAAACTTGATCTTCACAGATCGATCGTTAACTGCTTACAGCTTCGATGCAGTATTCCTGCGAATCATTACGTAGTTAGGAGTAGGCTGTCGTTACCATTCATCGATCGTAATGCGTACTGACCGTGCACACATGAAGAGGTACCTTAACGCATCTATCGAGCGCAAGCACAATGTTCCTGCAGGCGCCCGATGGATCAATGCAGCCTGGCAGCTCCCAACACTTCAATGATTTCAACGAAGACCACACACCGCACCCGAGGCCAATATAGAAGCACACCGATGCAGGAATGATAGTGTTGGACTCGGCAGCGGAATGTGTAAAACGGTAACACAGATTATATAACATTTAGCATGTTAAGATGCGGTGCTAATTAAGATTTACGAACTTAAATTAATAATAAGCAATAATTTTCTTTTTCTACTTATATATTTTGCCTCGTGTTTTTTTTATGTACACAACGGACGCACTCACGCACGCAACGCGCACAAACACATCACTCGTCGATATTACGAAAGGGCGAGCAGTAGTCGTCTTTGTTATGAATATCCATTCGGGATTCCACACCAGAAGGCGCGTCCATAAAACCACCACGACGCATGCTTCGCACCGCCCGGCGATAACAGGAATACGCCACGTCCATCCCGCGTCCGCTACTCAACACTCCGTGTAAGCAGCCGCTCACGAATCCTCTGTTTCGAAGCGGATGCATCGTAACGAGCTCCTCGTGTTCCCTTCCAGCACCTCCGCAGACACGCGTTGCACTACCACACGTCCCACACCTGCGACATGCAAACACCACGAGCGTACAGTCATCGTCAGTACGACGCGCACACAGCTCATCGTCATAGCGAGCGCGTACAGCTACATCATCATACAGCGCCGGGGTGCTCGAACAGCTCATCGTCATAGCGACGCGCGTACAGCTCATCGTCATAGCGACGCGCGTACAGCTCATCGTCATAGCGATGCACTAAGCTCATCGTCATACGACGTCGCGTACAGCGTCATGCGTCAATACAACGCGGCCAGGCTGTACGACGTCACGCATCAACTAGATGTACAGAGTGGTCAAGCAGTTCGCGAATACATACAGAGAAACGAGTGTACGCATGCTAATTACTTAATGATAGTAGAGAGCAAGAGAGAAGGGAGGGAGAGAGAAGAGAGAGAGAGAGAAATGAAGAGCGACCGAGAAAAATAGAGAGGGGTGAGGCGAAGGAAAGGGAGCAAAAAGGGAGAGAGCAGAGAGAGAGGAGCTGAAAAGGAGGGATGGAGAGGAGAATAGACTAAGGGAAGGTAAAAATAAAGAGATTAGAGATGAGCGAGACGAGGAGCAACGAAAAAGAAGACAGACAAGAAGATGAAAAGAACTTGAGAAAGATGTGTGAGACAAATCAAAAATAAATGTATGCAACAGTACATGCATAGCGTAGTAAAACAAATGAAGGGTTTAAACAGAAGGAAAAGAAAAAAAAAAAAAGAACCAAAAAAAAGTTTAAAAAAAAAAAAAAAAAATACAAAAAAGGAAAATACGCACATCTCAACAGCATCTATAACAAAAACAGGAGTGCAATTCAACAAGGCTGTCTCCTCCGAGTACACATAAACGCAATTGGGCCCGATACTACGTCCCGCCGGAGAAGAGAGTAATTCCTTACCTTGCATGGTGTCTTAGCAAATAAATTTAAGATATACGCCGAGAAACCCATCATTCAAAACTAGTGGATTCAGAAAAAGGGTGTGACAAGTTTCAAAGCGCAATTTTTGATAAAATTGAGAACCCCGACTTTTAACAATAATCGAGTATGCGAATCGGCGATAACCTGGTCCCAAGCGACATTTTGGAGTTTTTTGTCGGCATCTGCTAATTTTAGTATACATCCTAGTATTCGTTACTGATGGTGTTGTCCGAGCTCCCGCTCACCCACAGAGTCTTCTTCTGTAGCTGGCAGGCAATGGCGATGCCCGGCGCTTGTGGCCGTCACGTCGCACAAACTCACACCCCGCCTTTCCCCGCGTCCCCCTTGTGTGCGCTTGGCCACCATTGTGCGCATTTTTCGCCGAATACACCCGAAAACGAGGATTAGAGCGGCGGGAAGCAGCATGCGTGCGCCTTCGTTCGCGTGAGGCACAGAGTAAAGATGCTTGTGGTGTGGGTGTGGTGTGACGGTGGGCTGTGGGTGTTTGGGTAGGTTGTGAGTGTTTGGCTGGGCTGTACGTGTTGGGGAGGGCTGCTGATGTTTGGGTTGGTGTGGATGTTGGGGCGGGTGTGGGTGTTTGGGTGGGATGTTGGTGTCGGGGTGGGTTTGGGTGGGCTGTGGGTGTCGGGTAGTTGTTGGGGTGGTGTTGGTGGGTAGTGGTTGTTGGGGTGGGATGTGGGTGTTAGGGTGGGCTGTGGTTGTTGGGGTGGGACTGGGTGGGCTGTGGTTGTTGGGCGGGTTTTGGGGTGGGCTGTGGGTGTCGATGTAGTTGTGGTTGTTGGTGGGCTGTGGTTGTTTGGGTGGGTGTGGGTGTCGGGTGGGTGTGGGTGTTGGTGTGGGCTGGGTCTAATTGTAAGAGCAGGTGCGGCAGGTGTAGGGGGCGTTAGTTTGGCGACAGAATCGTTCGAACAATGACGCCATTATCTCCTACGTTATTATCGACGAACAGAGAAAAAACAAGAACATGGAGGAGGCGGAGGCGGTGGAGGAAAAGGATGATGAGAAGGGAAGAAGAGGAGGCACAGAGGGGGATGAGGACGAGAAAAAGAGGCGAAGCAAGAAGAAGTAGAAACAGAAACGGAAAAAGAACGCGGCAAAGAAATTGTAATTCAGCGATGATGAACGATCATGCTCAATGATAATCAGCTACTATACTCCCGAAGAGCGAGAGATGACTTTTTCACCGTGGAACAAACAATCAGGTCACACTGCACGAGACCCGAGAGCGCGACCTCTTCCTTGCGTAGAATGGTAGCCATTGTGTTCTCGGGTAATTCTCTGAATGTAATTAGTATCGTGAGGGGTGCTTATTAGCCATGTACACTCTTCTGTAGTTTCATTACCGCGTGCACATCTGCCCCGAATGTATACGTTAGAAATTGATGTGAAATTACTGTTTTTTGTTACCGTGCCTAGCGAGTGTGGCGAAATACCGCGCCTGTGTGCGTTATATAGCTGCGCAGTGTGTGTGTGTGAGGAGAGCTGCGGGTGCTCGGGACAGGTGGATAGAATTAGGAGAAATGGTAGAGAAAAGTCAACAGGACGCTTTCAAGAGCTACCAAGAAGAATATTACGCGAGAACGGAAAAGACGAGAGCAAATATGTAGCAGATATAGATTGATGAATGAATGGATGGATGGTCAGACGGAGGTACGAACGACCGCCGATGGATGGTAGTATAGATAGATGGATATAGAAAGAGAGCGGGAGAGAGGGGCGAACAAGAGGGGGAGAAAGGAGCGAGGGAGAAAGAAAGAGAAACAGAAAAAAGTACGCACGCGAGAGAGAGACTATTATGAAGAGCGAGCACAATCAGGCGGCTCTCTAAAAGCTATAGATTTCAATCGGGTTTAATCCGCTCACTCATAGTAACTTCGTTTGGTTTTGTCACTGCGATCAGGCCGAGCTAGAGAAGGACAGGGGCTGGTGGGAAGAATGGATCGTCGACCGGGAAAAAATGACCGAGTATGGCGGACTACATCTAAACGAGTGTGCCTAGATATTTTGGCAAATGCGTTGTCCCTTCAACGAAAGCGGAATCATAATTACAGTTAATAATTACAATATAATAGAGTTCAGTTCTCAATGGCAACAGCGGCTATCCTGCATCGGCGGCCTTTGGCTTAACGGGAAACGAAGTTTAGCACGTAAATCCAGCAGATAAGCGGGCGGAAAGTTCGGTAAAGGTAGCCTACACGCGACGCACGCGCGGGTGCGTTTTTTTAGCTCACCTTGACATCATCAAGCTGAGCTATTGCCATGGGTCGTCGTCTGTCGTACGTCCGTCCGTCCGTCCGTCCGTCCGTCAACATTTGGCTACGGTCAACGATAACTCAGGAACCGTTTGACCCACATGTTTGAATTTGGGTATAGTTGTTACTGCTATGCTCCCATATTAAACGTCCTATTTTAGAGCACGCCAGTCGACGTACTTTCGAGCCACGGCAATTTTTTGGCAAAAATGGGAATTGCCATTAGTCAGTTCAGGTTCAACGGATTTTGCTCATTTTTGGTATGTGAATGAATAAGGGCTAGGGGTTTTGATATTTAAAAAAAATTATGCAAATTAGGTAGGTTTTGGCAATTATATATCATATTATATAGACACGCAGATAACAAACAGTCTGTGGTGTCACACTCGTCTGGTTCGTTTTACAAGATTTCATTGACAATATCTTTAATGCAAAATTCCTGCTATGAACATATTATGATTTATGCTAAGAAACATCAAAGCGGGTATAGCACCATCTACCGTCACAAATTGGGATTCATTTTGGT
>NW_014577097.1:320791-331060 GCF_000485595.1 Priapulus caudatus | reverse complement strand
GTCTCTGTCTCTTGTCTCTGTCTCTCCCCCAACCCCCCCCACACTGCCCGACATCTCCACGCGTGCCCCCCCCCCCCACTGCCCGACATCTTGCCACCTGCGTGCCCCCCCCACCCCCCGCACCGACATCTCCACGCGTGCTGTTCTCTTACTGTCTCTTTCAGTGCCCCCGGCCCCCCCGCCGACATCTCCACGCGTTGCCCCCCCCCCGTCCCGACATCTCCACGCGCGTGCCCCGCCCCCCCTCCCGACATCTCCCCGGTGCCCCCCCCGCCTCGGACATTACCGTGCCCGTGCCCCGCCTCCCCTCCGCCCTGACGCATCTCTACCGCGGTGCCCCCCGCCTGCCCGACATCTCCCCACCGCTTGTGCCCGCCCCGCCCGAATTTCTTCCACCGCGCTGCACCCCCCTGCCGACTTCTACCGCGTGCCCCCCCCCGTCCCGAACATTCCACCGCGTGCACCCCCCCCCCGATCATCTCCATCCGCGTTGCCCCCCCCCACATCATGCAATCGCGTGCCCCCCCCCCACATCTGGCATCGCGTGCTCCCCCCATCTGCACCCGTGCCCCCCCCCCGACATTTCTTCTCCGCGTGCCCCCCGCCCACATATCTGCATCTGCGTGCTCCCCCCCCCCATTGCACGTCGTCCCCCCCCCCCCCCGACATCTCTCCGCGTGCCCCCACTCCCCTCCCCCTCCCCGCCTGCTCCACCGCGTGCGCCGCATGTCTCTCGGCTGGCGAGGAGCTGGTGGTGATGCGACTTCGACTGCGTGCGCCACCTCACCACACCTGACGCCGGCCGAGCGCACGTGGATTAGACGCAGGGCGTGCGGAGCATTCTATACGGCTGCCTAAAACAATACGCGACGGGCGCAAGCTGCTGTTTGCAGAGACGATGCCCTGCAGGTGCCAGCGAGCAAACCAGCCCTGCGCGCCGTGTGCTGAAGATAAACACAGCACATTCGAAACGTAAAGGAGACCGTGAGCGGTACATAGCCGAGCATATAAGCCGAAGAAGTGGGTAGAATACAGTGAAGAGATAGATATACGATGGACGATAACGGAAGAGCAGAAACGCGCGTGCGTGAGTGCATGCGTGCGTGCGTGCCGGCGTGCGTGCGTGTGCGTGTGCGCGCGCGTGTGTGTGTGTGCGTGTGTGTGTGTGTGTGTGCGTGCGTGCGTGCGTGCGTGCGTGCGTGCGTGCGTGCGTGCGTGCGTGCGTGCTTTCTCTTTCTCTGGCACTCTCTCTCTTTTCTCTCTTTCTTTCTCACACACACACACACACACACACACACACACACACACACACACACACACACACACACACTCACTCACTCACTCACTCACCTAACTATCTTCTCTCTCTCTCTCTTTCTCCCCCCTTTATTCCTCTCCTTTGAGGGACGGACCGGCTGGCAACCTAACTAAACGCTCGCTACATGCCGCTAATGAAAGCAGCGGAGAGCAAATGACAACAAAACGCTACTCTTCTGCCACGGCGGGCAGACTGTGTATATTGTATTTGCTGGGTGTGCGTGCGTGCGTGTGTTGTATGTCCGGGGCGAGGGTGTAGAAGAGGATTAGGCACGACAAGCAGGCTATTTATGTAAATAGTCTGTATTATACAGAGAGCGGTTCTATAGAACAGGACATTTCTTATGACTTTGCATGACACTCGTCACAAATCTGCACGATCCCAATTTACACATGAATCAGTGGTGCTAAACTAACGGGTCACGTGATAAATCGGCGGTGTATAATTGAAACAACACAACAACGAAAACAAAAACAACAAAAACAGAAAGCAGAGAGAGATTATGTATGCTTTCTAGACACCTATAAGATCAAATAATACTTGTATTGCTGATTATTGTCACACTTAAAATAGAAAACCCCAGCTCGATTTAATATATGCAGCAGTGACCTAGCGCACAGGTTTACTAAGTATGACCTGTCACATGCAGATGCATAGTTGGTGTTTAGTAGCACATGGCACGCCTACATGGCTGAGTCCCTCTATATAAAGGAACTCTAATTTCGCATGAGTCATGGACATGACCAGTAGGTAGCCAGCGGGCAAGGTGTCAGACGTGCAGCAGTGGAATGTGATTGCACGTCACACCCGGCGCGTTGTCCCCCACACGGCAGAATCTATTTGTTAGAAATCTAATAACAGTGCATGGGGACATCGAAAGCCATAGAGAGGTCTGCAGTGGTAGTAGCACACACCCTTTAGACCGTAGAGAGATGTTTTCATGGGCTCTAGTTGTACAGACAAATGCGATTGTCAGAAATTTACTAGCGAATACGTGACCGGGACCGACCGAGCTGCCCCCGGGCGGCGATGTTAGAAAATTGTTTGCCAGGCGCTGGCGTGTGTATGCACTGTAGTGTACACCCGCTGCTGTGACAGCGGCAATCTGTGCTGAGCGGGTGCGGTTTGTACGACGGTTGACGGGAGCGGGGACAGGTTTTTTTTATCCCCGAGTCTTGGTACACACCGGTTTGTTTCGTGCGCTCGCTCCCACACGCCCTCTAATAAAACATCATCTACTTAGCGACTCGTTGCTAGCTATCTACCTGCCCTGCGGCGTACTCAGGTAGCAACGAAAGCTCTCGAAACATCTTGAAACCATTAGGACGAACCCCCCTGCCCACTGATATAACTCCTTTTATACCATATTTTACCAGGCAACATGTTTTCAATATACACTATATTCGGTTAGTATCGTCGGACACCCTGCGGCCGCTGACATAAATAGTGTAGTTTGGGACAAAAGTTGGGAACTGTGACCAAATATAGCGACAAATTTTTCTGACAACGGTTTAGCACAAAATATTATGTTTTGTTAAAGGGTAGTTTTGATAACAATTCTACATCATTTTCACATCTTCATTCGCACCTGCAATGATAAGTATATGGTGCAATGTAAAGCATATCTGCGTAAAAGTAAAATGGTGGCGAAAACGGCATGCGATGAACTTTTCTCGCGAAGGTGCGGATACCACATTTAAAATATCAGGAACATTTTCAGGGTATATATATATATATATATATCAAGATACATATATAGCGATGTGCGTTCCCCTTCGGAATCGCCGTGAATGAACATTGACATCACTGTTGGCTGACTGCCAGACGGTGCGTTCGTTTCTCCGTGTGTGCGCCGGTCATTTAATAGAACGCGCCGGTGAAAGTGTTTTGCCTCGAGGGAAGCGTGCGGTTTTGTAGAGCAGGAATTTCGCTTTCATCTGTCTCGTAAAGCTGCGCAGTAGCTGATGTAACAGCGCCACCTGCCGGGTTACTTCGCGTTACTTGGCCCCGTTACATATTACGTAGACTATTGATTTGTTGCTAAGTATTGATTGATTGCCCATTCTAATAATGATATCATGTAATATAACTGCACTCGCCAGTGCATATTATTATTTTTTACATGGGTTGCTCTTATAAACCGATAAAAATTAATAGAGTTGATCTATCTAAGGTAATTGATTTTAACCAATAGCTTTTCGGTTGTTGTTTGCAGGTTTTTTTAGAAGAAGTATCACGAAGAACGCAGAGTACGAGTGTAAATATGGCGGACAGTGCGAGATGGACATGTACATGCGTCGAAAGTGCCAGTTCTGTCGGTTACGCAAGTGCAAGGCTGTCGGCATGCGACCAGAATGTAAGTCATCGCACTGCACCACGTTTGTCTGCTGCCGTCACTCCCGTATATAACCCTCAGTTCCCATTTCCTTGCCTGTGTAGTGTGTCGGAAATGAGAATACCATGATGTTAGGGAGTCAGATAGGAAATAAACTAATTAGAAACTACGTAGCCAATTGAAGTAATAATTGTTCGTTGCTCTGTTACGCTAGCCTAACCATGAATCCCTGCTTCCCTGGTTGCTCGGTTACACTAGCTTATCCACGATGAATACCTGCTGCCTCGTTGCTCTGTTACGCTAGCTTAACCTCACACGCACACACAACAACAGCACCAACATAAACATCAGTGATCACTTGTTCCTGCACGCGGACGCTCGCGCGGAATTCTCGAAAGAACTATTGCGCAAGAAGATGACTTCTCCGTGTCGCAATAACAATTGAACCACGTGCGGACACGTCATCGGCATGGACAATGACCCGACCCGAGAACGCGTCCGGTTGATGCGTTTTTTGTTCTGCTGATGGTCGTAAGACAATTGCCCCCCCCCCTTCTCCGACTCCTCCACCCCTCCTGCGCGCGCTTGCGTTAGAGGGGAGGGTGGACCTGGCACCCGGGCACCCCCGCCCCAATAGTGCAGCGACCGCGATCCGGATTCCTGTGCGGAGAGGCACGCATTGTGTGCCGCCCGGCTGCTGCCATGTTAGTGGTGCGTGCATGTCATCGCCCCACAGCCGACGCCATTTTGGGCCAAGGACGGACACTTTCACTCGCGCGCGCGGCGCTATTCATCCGGAGCGCACTTTCACTATTGGCGTCTCTCTCCGCGGTTCTCTCTGTACACGTCTATACATGCGCCGCCGAGGACAGACAGGCATAAGTTCGTGCGCGCATCTAGGGCATCGCACTCTCTTGCGGACGTAGCTGGGTTTGTCGTGCGCGCATATCGTCGCGGACCTTGTAGCTCGCAAGATTTCTCTCGTTTTGTGTGTCAGTCTCGCAGTGGCGCACGAAGCGTGGGAGAATCGTACGGACGGTGGCGTGTATACGTGTGTGACCCCTTGGCGTCGCATATATCCGCATCGGACAGTGCTGCAACAGCCGTGGATAGACTGAGGCTATATAGTGATTCCGCTCGCTTTAGGACTTGATATCGTCGTCGGCTGTAATCGTGTGAGGCTGGGTGGATGTACACGCGCACGACGAAGAAGTTTACATACAGCTAGAGATTTCCTCGCCAAGAGTGACGACGCCTTTAAACGCATTTGCCACTCAAGTCGCTGACTAGTCGAGAGAGAGAGAGAGAGAGAGGGGGGAGATAGATAGAGAGACCTTGATCGTGTGATCATCACCTTTTTTATGATCGCGGGATGACTTGCAGTCTGTGCTGCTGCTGCTGCCGAGGTTACTGTGTTATGCGCTGACGAGGCATGCCTCGTGAAGATATCATCCGCGAGAGATCGTGATCGGAGGCAAATCCTGAGATACTTGAGGATAACGCAATACTTGAGAGAGAGAGAGAGAGAGAGAGAGTTGCTCGAAGAAGATGTCTCTGTCGGATGTAGATAGTCTTTCAGCAGGCTCGCCAGCGAGCACGGTTAGCCACATGAGTATGGGCAGCCCCCTAGGTGAGTTGTTACATGTATGGTTACATGAGTATGGGCAGCCCCCTGGTTAGCTTATCCACGATGAATACCTGCTGCCTCGTTGCTCTGTTACGCTAGCTTAACCATGAATCCCTGCTTCCCTGGTTGCTCGGTTACACTAGCTCTCTCCACGATGAATCCCTGCTGCCTCGTTACTTAGCTACGCTGACGTTCTCGCGTGTGCATCGCAGGTCTCGTGCAGGAGCCCGCGCGCAAGACGACGGGCAAGAAGAAGGACAACATGAAGCAGATCAGCACGACGTCGTCGCCCAAGGACAGCAGCAAGGAGGACGACGGCAACAGCAACAGCAGCACGCTGAGCAGCGGCGGCGGTGGCGGCGGAGGCAGCAGCGCCGTCATGACGATGAAGCTGCCAGCGGGGCTGAGCCCCGAGCAGCGCGAGCTCATCGAGACGCTCGTGCTCTACCAGGACCAGTTCGAGCTGCCGGACGAGCAGGAGGTCCGCAAAGTGACGGTGAGTGCAGGACGCGTGCGTCGGTGTGGGTGGGGGAGGCTTACAACCCGCCAGGCTATGGGATCTTTGTCGAGCTGCGGAGGTACCAGGCAAGCAGTAGGTTCGAAAGTGACGGTGAGGGAGTGGCTGTCTAGGTGGTGTGTCGGTGCGGTGAGAGTGAGCGGAAGGTCACGTCCGTTCCAGACCGATTGCGAGTGGCTGCCAGGTGGCGGCTCAGTATATGGTGAAACGCTGAGGGGCATGTCTGTCTGTAGGTGATAGTGAGTGGGCGCATCTCACTCACTAGGTGGCGTCACGGAGCGCGGAAAGTCTATTCGGAGGAAGATGGACGTTCTCATCATTTAATGCCCATGTGGCTGCGTTGTCAATGGCTGTGTGTTCGGGGATCATTTTGGGGGATTTCGGAATGATTGGAGTGCTAATTTGCTGCACATTCTTTCGTTGTCGCGCCTTCGTTAGTGACCGATGCACTGATTTGCTGCGTGTTCTCTGCGTTGTAGGAGTTCCCCACCGATGAGAACGACCCGGAGTTTGTGACGAAGCGTTTCGCGCACATCACCGAGTGGACGATCCTCACCGTGCGGCTCATCGTAGAGTTCACCAAGCGATTACCTGGATTCGAAACACTATGCAAAGAAGACCAGATAACTTTACTGAAGGTGAGTCTTGCGATCGATGTTCATGTGGGAGCAACGCCGACATATTTTCCGTCTTCGACTGGTTCGATAAAGTAATGCACGCAGAGGCAGTAATTACTAAGATGGAAACGGATTTCTAGCAGAAAACGAAAGCTAACGTAAATGAAGTTTGGAATAGTCCTGATGCTGCAGAGTACTAGTTACTACGAACAACTCAACGTATACAAACCACACTCGTTACAAGCTAAGTACTTTGCCGATGTCGGCGTGACCCATTGAGCAGATGTCGTCACCCGAAATCGTTTTGATGCCCGGTAATCGATTGTTCCCCCCCCCCGTACATCTCTCAGGATGTCAACAATATCAACACTTGTTATTTGTCGCACCCCGCGCAGGCCTCCGCTGTAGAGGTGATATTGCTACGGTCGGCGCGTCGCTACGACATTGAGACGGACGCGGTCGTGTTTGGAAATGGCCTGCCCTACACGAGGGATAGCTACCGCAAGGCCGGCATCGGCGACACGGCGGACAGCATCTTCGAGTTCAGCCGCAGCATGGCGCAGATGAAGGTCGACAACGCCGAGTACGCTCTCCTCACTGCCATCGTCATCTTCTCAGGTATGCACTGGGGTAGAGGGAGGAGGAGGAGGAGGGGAGAGGGAGGAGGTAGGGAGAAGGAGAGGGAGGGTAGGTGGTGGAGAGAAGGTAGAGAGGTCGACAACGCCGAGTACGTGCTCCTCACTGCCATCGTCATCTTCTCAGGTATGCGCTGGGGGAGAGGAGGAGGAGGAGGAGGAGGAGGGGGAGGAGGAGGGGAGAGGGAGGAGGTAGGGAGAAGGAGAGGGAGGGTAGGTGGTGTAGAGAAGGTAGAGAGGTCGACAACGCCGAGTACGCGCTCCTCACGGCCATCGTCATCTTCTCAGCTATGCGCCCGGTCGGCATCGCTCTGTGATTACCCGTGGCAGCCTGGAGCACATGGCATGCTTGGCGCTCGCGTCGACTGCGTCCGCTGCTATTTTGTGTCAGCTGCTAGCTTGCGTTGGCTGCTATCGCATGTCAGCTTCTTCCGTGAAACCCTTTGTCACATCCTCTCCCTGAACCTCTTCACGACATCGCATCTCAGTGCAGCCTCTTCTCAACGTACCCCTCCCCGCCACGATTCCCTCCGTCGCAGCAATATCTAACTCGCCCGCATCCGTCTCTCTACGTTGCAGAGCGGCCGAGCCTCGTCGAGTCGAGGAAGGTCGAGAAGATTCAGGAGATCTACATCGACGCGCTGCGCACGTACACGCAGCTGATGCGACCGGCCGGCACCAACGTGCTGGCGCGCCTCCTCATGAAGCTCACCGAGCTGCGCAGCTTCTCCAACGAGCACTCGGAGATGCTCTTCTCGCTGAAGTTGCGCAACCACAAGCTACCGCCGCTGCTTGCCGAGATCTGGGACGTGCCGACAGCGAACCAGGTGTGAGCGGCGAACCAGGTGTGAGCGGCGAACCAGGTGTGAGCGGCGAACCGGGGAGAACGGCGGGCGAGCGCCCCGTGCGGGTGAGAAGGCCGTCGGGAGAGAAGGTCGCTGAGAGAGAAGGTCGCCGGGAGAGAAGGTCGCCGAGAGAGAAGGCGCAGCCAGGAGAGAAGGCAGCCGGGGAAAAAGGCCGCGAGGCGAGACCGCGGAGAGACGGCGGAGACAGCGCACTGCCCCCTGCTGGCGAGGATCGCGGACTGTTGGTCGCGTGAACGGCGAATGCGCGCGCGTGCGCTACGTGGCGCGTTCACGTGTGCACGCGCTTTATTTTCCTTGTTCGATCTTCCTGTACAAATTGATGAGGTCGGGAGACGGCTGTAGAAATGCTTATTGTATGTAGTCATGTTCGTGACACCCGTATATCGTCATTCATAGAGGTCACATCGTAACATTTTCATCATCATCGCGTCGTCTGTGAGCAACCGTCACGTACACGCGCGCGCACACACACATGCATGTCATACATGCATTTCATACAGGCACGCACACGCGCGCGCGCTGTTACATGAGTATGGGCAGCCCCCTGGGTGAGTTGTTACCTGTATGGTTACATGAGTATGGGCAGCCCCCTGGTGAGTTATTGTCGGTAGTTAGTTACATGAACATGGGCAGTCCCTTTAGTGCGTTATTACCTGTGTACCTGTAGTTAGCCACGTGAGTATGGGCAACCCCATAATTGAGTTGTTACCTGTGTAGCTACATGCGCACCCTACATGAGCATGTGCAGCCAACCCCTATGCGAGTTATAGCTCTATACTGGAGGAGTAGGGCTAGGATGGGTTGTCGGGTCAACCCACTCTGAGATCCTCTTACATACATGCTAAGAGGAGCGTATTAAGAAGCTTCTTAATACGCTCTTGATGCTAAGGATTAGGTTAGTGTTAGGTTAGGGTTGGGATAGGTTAAGTTGGGTTGGGGTTGCGTTAGAGTTCCGGTTAGGTTAGGGTTATCACTTATGGTTAATATAGAATTAAGTTGGGTTGGGGTTAGGTTAGGTTAGGGTTACGTTAGTTTAGGGTTAGGTTAGTTTAGATCAAGGTTAAGTTGGGTTAGGGATCGGTTAAGGTTAGGTTAGGTAAGATTAGGGTCAGGTTAGGATTAGTTTAGGTCAAGGTTATGTTACGTTTGTTTAGGTTAATGTTATGTGAAGGTTAGGTTAAGGTTAGGGTAGGGTTAGTTTAGCGTTACGGCGATGATCAGATGTAGGTGTATCATGTATGCATGTAAAAGCGTCCTGAAATCGACTCGATCAGCGGTGGTCGACCACCTTTGGTCTGGCTGTACGGTCAGAGCGCGTCAGACGATTGTTTGCGAAGCGATGTTTAAAGCGTACACAACCGTAACTAAACACGCTGCCTACTTGACACGCATGTGGAGTGTGTGGTACTCGTGTCGTTTATGTGCACAATGTTGTGCGTAGATTTAGTATGTCACAGTGCGTCGGACACTACAATAGCACTTATACCACCGATGCCAGTGCTGCCCACTCATGTTCCCAACATATCAATGAACGCTACTCGTAGGGATTCGAATATGAAGAATTGAACGATGTACATGTAGTCTACAGAAATGTTTCACTATGCATTCAGTGAAGGTGCTTATCCAATGTTTTAGCTTGGGGATTGTTATTAATGTGTTGCATTAAATGACATGCTATGTTTTGTTTAATGCACTAATCATTTCCAATATTATTTCATCGCTTGCATTGATGCCAATGTTCTTTATTTAGCGTGGGAAATAAGTCCAAATGTCTTGTATCTATCATGAACATGAATTTTAATGTCTCTGCTTATTGTTGTAAAATGAATTCCAATGCCTTTTGTGTTCACCATGGTTCATCGTCGAATATATTTCACGCGTATCGCTGCACGTACGCACTGCACGCCAAACGTACCGAAGAAGTTGCGTTTGTAGTGAGAAATTCATTTCGTTTACGGCATACTAACGTATTCAGTTTCGTTCTGTGCATGTAACTCATCGTCTGCTTGCGTCTTCTTGCAGCGATGGACGCCGACGTCAGCTCGTCCAACCTCAGTCCGCAGTCGATGGCCATGTACGGCTACGACCAGATGCGAAGAAAGAAGGTTCCGGGACTGACGCGACCGCAGGAGGAGCTGTGCCTCGTGTGTGGGGACCGAGCATCGGGATATCACTACAACGCACTCACCTGCGAGGGCTGTAAAGGTAAGCAGTGCAGATTATCACGGGCCAGAGACTCTCCCAGGATGCTTCTCTGTCTCTATCTATCTATCCATTCATTTATCTATCTATCTTTCTCTCTCTCTCTCTCTCTCTCTCTCTCTCTCTCTCTCTCTCTCTCTTTCTCTCTCTCT
>NW_014577097.1:307975-320781 GCF_000485595.1 Priapulus caudatus | reverse complement strand
TATATATATATACTTTCACTATTCCTGCCCGAGCGCATGTTGTGTGCGTTCTTACATAAACAAGGATTGGAGCAAAAACAAGAGCGCTAAAGTTTAGAATAGCGCCGTAAATGTTACACACATAATCGTATTTCATTCGCGAGATACCGCCGGGGTTGGATTCCCAGAGAGCGTGCGTTTCTCCATGGCCTTCCACGTGACACGTTCATTCAGCTTCGTCAAGCGCGATCACGTGATTCGATCTCACGCGCACGCACAACATACAGACAGGCTAAAGCAAGGTCTAAGCGCGGTGAAAGCATGATCTATCATCGTATGTGCCTATAGTTCAAACTTGCTCTGAGTATGGTCAAAGCATTGTCTAAAAATGGCTTAGGCAGGAGATAAGTATTGGCATGTGTGACGATTCTCCCCTACGTAACATCCACGTTATGAAGAACCGCGCAGTAACCTTCTCTCAGTTAGACGCTCTCCAGAAGTCGTCGTAGGCATCGACTTGTCGCACCCACTGCGACGTTCGGACGGTCTATCTCGCAACGCGTACATTCTCTCGTAAGCTCCTTCTAACTCGGCTCGGCAACGTAACCAGTGAATGATTGCCAGAGAGAGAGAGAGAGAGAGAGAGAGAGAGAGAGAGAGAGCGGTAGCAGGATTCGGAGAGAGGGACGGGGCGAGGGGAAGTCTAAAAGGTAGAGTCCGAGAGACGGACGGAGCGAGATGGGGAGTCTGATAGAGAGACGGGGAGGGAGGGAGTGATTGCGAAAAGGAGGACGAGAGTGTGGGAGAGAGGAAAAGGGGCGAGAGAGAAAAGTGAGGGAAAATGGAATAGATATATGCCCGAATGGCGAGGCGATTGGAGGGGATAACGAGGAAAGGAAGGAGATAAGGGAAAAGGAAGAGGAAAAGGAGTTTGATGGAGGAAGATAATAGAAAAGAGTGAGCGCAATCGTGAGCGAGGCGGGCGAATGGAGAAAGAGTTTGTGCAAGAGAGACTCTGGTCGGCAGTGAGAGAGAAAGGGGACGTTGGAGAGACTCGAATTGTGATTAAGCGAGATTCTCTGTGTTTGTGCGTGTGTGTGTATGTATGTATGTATGTGTGTGTGTGTGTGTGTGTGTGTGTGTGTGTGTGTGTGTGTGTGTGTGTGTGTGTGTGTGTGTGTGCGCGCGTGCGTGCAAGTAAGATCGAGAGATATAGAGAGAGGTGGTGACTGGGGAGAGAGAATGAGAAAGAGAGAGCTGCCCATTATAAAATCAGCCTTGGCCCAAAAAAGCACTGCTGTGAAAGTGATAGTGTCCGCTCCGGTGCGTACGTGACATGCGCGCGCGTGTGTACTGTGTATGTGTATGAGAGAGAGAGAGAGAGAGAGAGAGAGAGAGAGAGAGAGAGAGAGATGAGCCCCACAGCCTCCGGCGACATACTGTGGCTGATCACAGCCACGGACAAGGTGCTGCCCAACGACGCCGCTTGCATACGGACTGTGGCGATATATGGACGTCGATATATTTTCGTGGTCACACACACACACATGTCATACATGCATTGCATGTCATACAGGCACGCGCACGCATACAGATGCGCACGCACGCACGCGCGCGCACAGAGTTGCTATACAGGCTCGTGTACACAAACAGACGCGCACATATGCAGTTGCTTCCACAAACATAGAAACGCAGGTACGCATATGCACGCACGCACTCACTCATACACGCATTCACACACGCGCGCACGTACGCATGCATTAAACGCCATCAAGCATCCACTCATAAGCGCCTACACACTGCGTAATACAGTGTCAGCTATGTTATTCGCGGCCGTGCTCTGCGCACAGTACTGTAGTAGGTCATGTACATGTTAGCATTACATTAGGTCCGGTGCCGGGCACACGTATCGCACCCCGCCCTCCACACATCCCCCACCCCACCCCCGCGCGCAAATAGCCGCCATTTTATTCTACGGAGTGTGCGCGCGCGCGATTGTGCGACTCGTGGCGTTTTAATGTTTTAGTTTGTGTTTTTAATGAATTTCTATTAAAGCGTTAGCCATTTGGAAAGTTTTTTCGTGTGGCACAGAAATGAGAAAACTCATCGGACTCCCAAACGTCTATGATATTGGGTTTGCTGTGCGTAGCCACTGCGTTGTTGAACTGCGACTGTGATGATGCTGATAGCGACAAGCTGTTGTGAGCAATGAGGGCAAGTCAGAGGTGTTGCTGTGGCAGGATTCAGGGATTCTTATAACGCCGATACATGCTAATACTGATTACCACCTGTCGGCTGTGCCTTTAGCTGCCCTAGACTGTCGACGTCCGGGGTTCATGTATCTCCAATGTGTCTTTAACCTGAGAGGTAGCAGATGAAGTTAAGAAGTGGTGTTCCCCGAATGCTGTTGATTACTGTGACGAATTGAACGCGAAAAAAGAGCGAAAGTCGTTTATAGAATATACATGCGGTAAACAAAACAAACAAACAAGAAAATAACTAAACCCAGTAATCAACAGGAGCAGGCGCCGGAACAGCAAGTACTGTAAAATGTTTGAATGTTATTCAGATTTCTATGTAAGAGGTTACAGAGGTATTTTTCTAAAGGATTTGTTTAAAAAAGGTACTATTTATAAATACAGTTATGAAAGTTTATTGATGTATGTAGATGTCTTTTAATGGAGGTGAAAAATGCCCTACGGTTTGGATGTACACGCTCTTTGCTCTTAATGCTGTTGAATCGCTTTTAATGACCGCCTCCGAATTCATTTGTAAATAGGTTTTAATGCGAGAAATCGTTTGTGGGTAAATGAACTATGAAAACTATTAGAACTTGTGTGAATATATAGCTAGCTGCTCGGTAAAAGAGAACTATTGCGCGAGTGTTTTTTGCAGTCGCCTCTCGGTGAACACAGGAGTGCGTACAACGGCGAAACAATTATGATTTATTCGAGATGAGAAGTGACGCCGTACTGGCTTATGAATATACATACGTCCATTAACTCGCTGACAGTTAGTGACGGCAAACCGTGTGAGCGCTGGTGTCCCCATTTATACAGGCAGTTGTGGGAGTAGGGAGGAAAATGGCGGCAATGCGGCGTCGAATCTCGCATTGTCACGCCTGTCCGCATGAAGGACCCGTAACAATGACAGCTACCCGCTTTGGCACGACGGGAGCGAGCACGCCTGTGTGAAGCGGACGAAATGGTCACGTGAGGCCGTCCAGTGGTCACTGAGTGTGTCGTGTCTTTTTAGCCCACGGTGCACGCGCTGACTGTCCGAGATCATCCATCCACATGCTGTTCGCATTCATATTCGAAGCTCCGGCCACATGCGCGTGCGCGCGAGAGAGACAAAGAGAACCACATAACCACCATTTATAAATGTGCTGTACATAAAGCCTGTAGGATATAGCGCACATACGTACGTACATTCGCACGTAGCCAATTTCACCTGGGTGGGTAGGGCGGGAGGGAGGGAGGGGGTGAGAAGGCGGGTAGCAAACGAGATTCGTGTATTTGCTGCTGTTGGGAGTTTGCCAGAGAGAGATGCTGGTGCCTGTTGAGTGGTACGGAATAAGCGTGAACCCCGTTTATCAGAGCGTAATGAACGCCGCATCTCAACGCTCAGCTGTGTTAGCACAGCCACGGTTTCGGTTCCGACATGCGTTTACCAAGTTTGCTTCCCTCGCGCTGGGCACGACCGTTGTTCTAGCTAGCGCGAAGCACAAACTCCTATCGCATTGGCATTAATCGGTAAACTGGCTCTACGTGAGGTAAGAGCTGGGTACGATGTGGTAGGACGGACAGGTGCCATCACAGCAAGCTGTAGTACTAGTAGTAGTAGTATATTAGTAGTAGTAACAGCAGCGGTAGCTGCTGCGGCAGTGGCAGCAGCAGCAGCAGCAGCAGCAGCAGCGGCGGCGGCGGCGGCGGAGGCGGCAGCAGCAGCAGCAGCGGCAGAGGCGGCGGCGGCGGCAGCAGCAGCGGCGGCGGCGGCAGCAGCAGCACAGGCCTATACTCGCGGTGCGCTCGTAACTTTGTCAGTGGTTTCCTAAGATTTCGCTTACGTGTCAGGAGGCAGGAATAGCGTGGGGTCGTACTCGCCGAGGAATTATACTATTCTAGTAATCGATCATTGTATATATGGTGTGGTGATTGTTTATCTATATATGAACTATACGGAGAATCATGCCCTGTCTGTGTATACTGTTGTTCTGTTTATCATGAAGCGGAGGGGGGAAATTTTGAATAGTGATTATTATTTTGAATACAGATGAAGAGATATATGTTTGAAAGGTGTGTTAGTTGGACACTGAGTGGTACTCCGTGAGCGAGTTGGTTTTCGCATGTATCCGCCGCGTTTGTGCAGCCGAATGGAAGAGAGCCGAGCAAACGTTTGGTCTCACTGTAATTAATGTGCGTGCGTGCGTGCGTGCGTGCGTGCGTGTGTGTGCGCACGCTGAACTGATAGAGGGACGGGCATAATTGCTAGCTTCGCGAATTTAATAAACTCCAACACGCATGGAAATCATCTGCTGTTTACCCTACTGCAATATTACTACCTGTCAATTTTGATAATAATACTTTACTGGCCTGCGTTGGAGCAGGATCTCACAACATTACCTCGCGAAGAATTTAGAAGGGCTTGACCGCTACATTATACGTCAAGAGGTGTATCTACCAAGAATATATACGGTCTTCCTTGTTTATTCGCTTCGACGTTATCTGCCGGTAAAAGGTTGTGAGTTCAAACGTTTGGTTTTCGTGGCATATATATACACATGTGTATATACCATTTTATCGGGTTGTCTATGATCGCGGTTAAACCATCTTCTGTAGTAGCAGCACATTTCATAGAAGGTCATGCTGGCAGAAACGGTTGTTACAGTGCCACCTATCGAAATCATTTTATTTGTGCGCGCGTGCGTGAGAGTGTGAGTGCGACTGTGCGTGCGTGTGACTACGAGTGTGTAAACAGTTGGATGAAGACCCAGACCTTTATCATTTTATGCAATTGTATATATACCTATAGGTACCTCACATGTACGCAACAGGGTTAATAAAAATTAATGATTTATACTGAAGTTGACGTGCCTTTATGTTGTTACTGTGTTTTCGTTGGCTAAATCTGAGGTATAATGTTCTTGATATAGAAAGGTTTTAACAGGTATCGCGAGTTACTAGGTTATTATACGTCCGAGGGGGAGAGGGGATGGGAGACTGAGGAAAGGCGGCAGGGAAGAAAACTGTGGGCGGTAGAAGAAGAAGAAGGCTGAGCGAGGGACAGGGGAGGCTAGGGGAATGACGCGAGGGCATAAAGTAGGTGTTTTGTACCCTACATGCTAGGGCGCTCTCCTAATTATAAACGCTGGTCTACTGATAAAACTTTATTGGGGAAATCTGCGGAGATACCCCCTAAATCATTGTAAATGCATATTGATCACAAAATATAACTCATCTGGTGAGATATTGCGCATGCGCTAACAGACTAACATAGCCAGATTGTGTACTGGCTGGTATAAGCAGCGGGGACTTTACATGCAAGGTCTTCCTCCTATTTCTTAAATGACGTCTACTGATGGAATGTTATCATATAAATCTATGCTAGGATAACTCCTCTTCATTTTAGATGCATAATCTTTGCAAAATACTATTGCTCTCGGGAGATATTACGCATGCGCGCGCACCGTGTTAGGCGTGCAGTGCCGTCTGAGGCAAACTTTATAATATAGCTTGCTGCAGGGGAGAGGGGATGGGAGACTGAGGAAAGGCGGCAGAGAAGATAGCTGGGGGCGGTAGGAGAAAAAGGAGGCTGAGCACGGGAGATGGGAGGCAAGGGGAAGGACGCTAGGGCAAAAATAGGTGTTTTGTATACCCTACATGCTAGAGCACTCTCCTATTATTATAAACACAGGTCTACTGATAAAAGTTTATTAGGGAAATCTATGCGGAGATACGTTCTAATCATTTTAAATGCATATTCATGACAAAATATAACTCCTCTGGTGAGATATAGCGCATGCTCTAACACACTAACGTAGCCAGATTGTGTACTGGCTGGTATACGCATACGCAGCCGAGACCTTACATGCAAGGTCTCCCGCCTATTTCTTAAATGATGTCTACTGATGGAATGTTATTATATAAACTGCAGTGCCGTCTGAGGAAAACTACATAATATAGCTTGCTTCGGGGGAGAGGGAATGGGAGACTGAGGAAAGGCAGCAGGGAAGATAGCTGGGGGCGGTAGAAAAGGAAGGAGGCTGAGCGAGAGACAGGGGAGGCAAGAGCAAGGACGCGAGGGCATACAGTAGGTGTATTGTATCCTACATGCTAGGGCGCTCTCCTAATTATAAACACAGGTCTACTGATAAAGGTTTCTTAGGGAAATCTATGCTGAGATATCCCCTAACCATTTTAAATGCATATTCATTACAAAATATGACTCGTCTTGCGAGATATTGCCCATTCGCTAACACACTATCGTAGCCAGATTGTGTACTGGCTGGTATACGCAGCGGAGACCTTACATGCAAGGTCTTTCTTATATTTCTTAAATGACGTTTACTGATGGAATGTTATTATATAAATCTATGCTAGGATAACTCCCCTTCATTTTAAATGTATAATCTTTGCAAAAATATCATTGCTCTCGAGAGATATTGCGCATGCGCGCGCACCGTGTTAGGCGTGCAGTGCCGTCTGAGGAAAACTTCATAAAGTAGTTGTTTTGTACCCTACATGCTAGGGCGCTATCCTAATTATAAACACAGGTCTACTGATAAAGGTTTATTAGAGACATCTATGCTGAGATACCCCCTAACCATTTTAAATGCATATTCATCAGAAAATATAACTCCTCTTGTGAGATATTGCGCATGCGCTAACACACTAGCGTAACCAGATTGTGTACTGGCTGGTGTACGCAGCGGGAACGTCGACCTTACATGCAAGGTCTTCCTCCTATTTCTTAAATGACGTCTACTGATGGAATGTTATCATATAAATCTATGCTAGGATAACTCCTCTTCATTTTTAATGTATAATCTTTGCAAAATGCGATTTCTTTCGGGAGATATTGCGTACGCGCGCGCACCGTGTTAGGCGTGCAGTGCCGTTTGAGGCAAACTTTATAATATAGCTTGCTGTGGGAGAGAGGGGATGGGAGACTGAGGAAAAGCGGCAGGGAATATAGCTGGGGGCGGTAGGAGAAGAAGGAGGCTGAGCGAGGGACATGGGAGGCAAATGGGAAGAACGCGAGAGCATAAAGTAGGCGTTTTGTACCCTACATGCTAGGGCGCTCTCCTAATTATAAACACAGGTCTACTGATAAAAGTTTATTAGGGAAATCTATACGGAGATACCTCCTAACCATTTTAAATGCATATTTATGACAAAATATAACTCCTCTGGTGAGATATTGCGCATGCTTTAACACACGAACGTAGCCAGATTGTGTACTGGCTGGTATACGCAGCGGGGACCTTACATGCAAGGTCTCCCGCCTATTTCTTAAATGATGTCTACTGATGAAATGTTATTATATAAATCTATGGTAGGATAACTCCTCTTCATTTTAAATGCATAATCTTTGCAAAATACGATTTCTCCCGGGAGATATTGCGCATGCGCGCGCACCGTGTTAGGCGTGCAGTGCCGTTTGAGACAAACTTTATAATATAGCTTGCTGCGGGGGAGAGGGGGTGGGAGGCTGAGGAAAGGCGGCAGGGAAGATAGCTGGCGGCGGTAGGAGAAGAAGGAGGCTGAGCGATAGGCATGGGAGGCAAGGGGAAGAACGCGAGGGCATAAAGTAGGCGCTTTGTACCCTACATGCTAGAGCGCTCTCCTAATTATTAACACAGGTCTACTGATAAAGGTTTATTAAGGGAATCTATACTGAGATACCCTCTAACCATTTTAAATGCATATTCATGACAAAATATAACTCCTCTGGTGAGATATTGCGTTGCGGGGACCTTACATGCAAGATCTCTCGCCTGTTTCTTAAATGATGTCTACTGATGGAATGTTATCATGTAAACCTATGCTAGGATAACTACTCTTCATTTTCAATGCGTAATCTTTGCAAAATATGGTTTCTCTCGGGAGATATTGCGCATGCGCGCGCACCGTGTTAGGCGTGCAGTGCCGTCTGAGGACAACTTCATAAAATAGCTTGCTGCGGGAGAGAGGGGATGGGAGACTAAAGAAAGGCGGCAAGGAAGATAGCTGGGGGAGGTAGGCGAAGAAGGAGGCTGAGCGAGGGATATGTGAGGCAAATGTGAAGGACGCGAGGGCATAAAGTAGGCGTTTTGTACCCTACATGCTAGGGCACTCTCCTAATTATAAACACAGGTCTACTAATAAAAGTTTATAAGGGAAATCTATGCGGAAATACCTCCTAACCATTTTAAATGCATATTCATAACAAAATATAACTTCTCTAGTGAGATATTGCGCATGCTCTAACACAGTGACGTAGCCAGATTGTGTACTGGCTGGTATACGCAGCGCGGACCTTACATGCAAGGTCTCCCGCCTATTTCTTAAATGATGTCTACTGATGGAACAACCCATCAACAACCCATTCAACATTCAACAACAACCCAGCCCATCTTCGGTATAAATCGTTCTTCCGTCCTGGTACGAGACGACCAACACTCACGTTTTCGAAGCCTATATGCTACTGCTGTAGAGTGAATTGAGGCGAACAGACCTAAACCACAAGCGAACCACAGCACGAGCTAACGACATTTACCGTGCTGACACGTAGTCGTACTTTTGAGTCTAGAGCTGTAAACTTTTATTTCAATAAATAATGTTTCTCTTTGTGTTCCTTGTTCGTTTCCCAACGCGGAAGCATGTCATATTTTTTACAATCTGACTTTATTCCCATTATTAATTTACAGCGACATAATACGCAATTTATACCCAGTGGCTACGGATTTATATGACCGGACGCATAGCCACGGCCAAAATCAGCCACGGCATAGTCAGTAACCCTGAGGCCCCGCAGCTGCTTTCACAGTAAATGCTACAGTAGGGGGTTAGTCCACTGGTAGGTCGCCGGTAAGGTCAGGATAATTTTCCTTGGCCGATCTTATGCACTCAAAATGGACGGGTCGGGAGAGGGAGAGAAGATCGATCACACCTCAGATAACAGAATTTGGAAAATACGTGCCTGATAGGCAATGGTAACCACGTCAAGTAGGAAAACCCTGTCATCTGTTTAGTTTTATGAAGTACTTAGCTGCTTCTACTATGGTATCGTAAGACTACAAATAATCTAAGCTAAACCAATAACAAGTCTGATATGTCAATATACCGTATACGTAAGCTAGGCCGAATTAGCACATTTTCAAGCTCCCATTTTTCAAACGTTTCCAGGTGGTCTGGGTCCTATTTGTCCAGGTGGTCCGGGTCCAATCCCGTAGGCCCAACGACCCGTAGGACCAGCGACCCGTAGGACTATCCTGTACCGATAGTGAATGTGGGCTGGGATGGTTTGGGTTGTACTGGAGTTGCGCAGTATAATAGAATAGGATTATAACCACGTGCATCGCTACCAACTTCTGTGTATCCACTATTTCCGCCCCCAGTCCCACCATATCCACCTCCTCCGTATCTGCCTCCTCCGTTTCCACCTCCTCCGTAGCCACCTCCTCCGTATTCGCCTCCTCCGTATCTACCTCCTCCGTATCCGCCTCCTCCGTATCCACCGCTTCCGTCTCCATCTCTTCCATATCGACCTCCTCTGTATCTGCCCAGGTGTCTACTTCCTCTAAATGCATTGTCTTGATAAGCTCTTGATCCACTATGACCGCTAGGTCTATAAATAACAATAAAAAAGAAAGAATGAGCAAAAATCAACACAAGCTTTGCTCGTTTAAAAAAGGTCAGTATGCATGTACGTAGTACCACAGACTAACGGATACACAGACTGGACAAAACGCCAAAATAGAGTAATGCAATTGAATGGTGGCGCCGCCCAGCGAATGAAGCGGTACACTAAAAATCTGGCTGTGGTGACAGACCGTAGATGTGTAACGTTGTAACATTAAAAATGTCTCTATCGTTAATTCTAATATTTGGACTAGAGTTTAATTATACATTCCTGAATCTAGAAGGTCAAATGTTAGTCTTCAAGTCGATTTTGCTCTATTAAACGGCTATACATTTATTTTTACATGCAAAACGATCATCCACACCGTATCGCACAATGCGTAATGTGCACACGGTATACTGTGCTACAGTCGTAGTTTAATTTATTCCTTAGTCTGTGACCGGATTTGGTGAGATGTTTGTTTTTTCTACAAACAAAAATAATAAAGACGATATAATTTCCATATTTTTTACTCAAATACCATTAATCACATTTATTGCTAAGAAGCTTAATCACAAGTGCTGGAGCTTCAGAAATTTACGATTCTGCTTGTTTCTAGGTTGGGAGTGCAGGAGGGTTACTGACTTCTATCAGAGATGGAACTGCATCCTTTCTTAGCCTCTTGCATTTTTTGACTTGCCCTTGTGTGTTTAATAAAGGAGGAAGGAGGAAATGGAATTATGGAAAATAAGGTAAAATACAGACAGTTTGAATTTTTTATTAGCAAAATTATTCAGCATGTGTTGGTTTAGTTTTGATATTGCCATAAGCAATAATGATACACTTCAGTGCCCAGCAGTGAATATTTCTCAAACGTATTTTTCTGTTTATGTATATTTCATGAAATCAAGCCTGGTACATGTACAACGACCCATTAGTCACACGACGAGAAGCAGAGAAATCAATGTTTTTACTAATTTCCCATACTAATAGTTGTATTTTTAAATAGGTCAGCTGGACACATAAATTGAGATGCCTCAAATGATCCTCGCAAATTAGCAGATATTTGCATTGGCTGTCTTATAACCCGTCAATGTCGGCTCTTCTTATGTTGCAGATCCACTTCCGAAGTCTATGTACATGATCATCTACATGTGTCATGTAATGATGTGGTGTATTAATTATTTACAAATTGCATATCGTTTTAACTGGTATTTTTCACAGAACAAAGGGCAGCAGAATTACACATGATAGATAGATAGATAGATAGATAGATAGATAGATAGATTAATAGATAGATAGAGAGATAGATAGATAGATATATTCTATAGATATATAGATTCTATTATTATTCGCTCTGGATAATATAACTCTCTCGGTGCTAGTAGTTCGGCTGCGCTGGGAGGTACGGTACTTCTCACTAGCGGGGGGGGGCGAGAGTTTAGGACGATGTTGAACATTAAGGAAAGTATCCTTGCGACAGAGATCGATAGATAGACAGTCCGACAGATAGATAGATAGATCGACAGACAGACAGACAGACAGTCAGACACAGAGAGAGAGACAGACAGACAGACAGACAGACAGCCATACAGATTGATAAATACAGAAAGAGATCTAGAGAGAGAAAAAAAGAATAAAAAAGAGGAGAACTCGTATGCGCACTTGTTTGTTTTATGCACAGCCGCGGGGATCGGTGGGCGCGTACGGATTTAATGCGATATTGCAGCTTTACGTAGATTTACGCTGTCATGGGCCACGCCGAAGCTAGGAATTACGTAACGGGCTAGAGGAAGACGAGGTGATTATAGACAGACAAGAAAGACACAGAGAGAGAAAGACATGGGGAGAAATAAAGAGAGAGAGAGAGAGAGAGAGCGAGAGAGAGAGAGAATGAGAAAGCGAAAATATAGAGAGGGCCTATAGAAATATAGCCCTTCGCTCTGCCACAGGCGTGCGATATAGAGAGGGGGAGATGGGGAGAGTCAGCAGAAGGCGGATCAGCTAGGTTGTTGCTTCAGTTTGTGTCAGTACCCTGATAGCGCGATCCGACCTTCTGCGCTAAAACTTGTGAAAATGAGGCCACCTGTTCGCTCATGTGCATCTAATTGCATCTTCGCGCAAACTTTCGTTTTCCAGTTTTTTTTGTTGGCACGGCAGAATTCGGTAAGGTCCCGTATGTCGTTCGCAGGCAGTGATGATGATGATGCCGGCGACGGCCCCAAAGCTCGGCCGAGTTGCGCGAACATTGCACGCACCGCGCGTTTGTACTAAACCAGTTTTCCTACCGCAAAGCCGAAAAGCTTAGCAAAACACGGGCGCTGTGATTTTCACGGGGAAAAACATTTACAGAGAGCGAAAGACACAAGCGCTGTGTTGTTTGCTTGTTTGTCATAACTTCTCTCCCCTCGTCTCCCTCGTTTTTGCTGTGTGCGGGGTATGGTTGGGGGTATTCTGTATGAGATCTCGGGGAGAGGGGCGAAGCGAGTGGCACATGACACATGTAGATGATACATGGTACACTAGACTTCGGAAGTCGGGATCATGCACCATAAGAAGAGCGACATTGACGGTTGATAAGACCGCCAATGCAATATATCTGCTAATCTTGCGAGGATCATTTGAGGCATCTCAATTTTATGTGTCCAGCTGACTGCTATTGTAAAAATACAAACTAGTTAGGTATGGGAAATTAGTAAAAACATTGATTTCTCTGCTTCTCGTCGTGTGACTAATGGGTCCGTTGTACAATGTAGCCAGGCCTTGGATTTCAATGAAAATTATCATAAACAGAAAAATACGGGTTTGAGAAATATTCACTGCTGGGCCAACTGGAAGTGTAATCATTATTGGCTTATGGCTAATATAAACTAAACCGGCAACAGATGCTGAATAATTTTTGCTAATAAAAACTTCAAACATGTCTGTATTTTCCCTTATTTTCCATAATTCCATTTCCTCCTTCCTCCTTTATTCAACAGCATCAAGGGCAAGTCAAAAAG
>NW_014577097.1:304312-307473 GCF_000485595.1 Priapulus caudatus | reverse complement strand
CTGAATGACGTGTCAGTGGAAGGCCATGGAAGAAACGCTCACGCTCTCTGGGATCCAACCCGGCGGGTATCTCGCGAATGAATACGATTATGTGTGTAACATTTATGGCGCTATTCTAAACTTAGGCGACTCTTGTTTTTGCTTCCAATCCTTGTTTCTGTAGAGACGCACACAACATTGCGCTCGGGCAGGATAGTGAAAGTATATATATATATACATAATATATAATATATATATATCAAGAGCTTAATAATACTCTTATATATATAGTGTCATTATTATTAGCTCTTGATATATATCGATTGTACACGAACGAGAGAGGAATCGGTTGGCAGACGTAAGGTATCAATAGCGTATTAGAAGGTAACCTTTCTTAATACGTGGGATATTGAAGGTATTTGCGTGTGTAGAGAGCGGGAAGGATTCGATTAACAGATGTAATGGCCTATTTACATGGATGGGGGGATGCTACACATGTGAAGACCATGTTTAAGCCATCAAACCTTCGTTTAACATTTACACAATTGTTTCTGCATTCTTTTCAAGCCAGCACGCGCGTGTCCGTGCTCCTGCTTCGCCTGCCTCAATATCCGCTATATCTTGCTTTGCCCTTGTCATGGTTTAGCCAACTCCTATGCATGTCTCAGCCTCTATGTGTCTCACTTCGGCTTATAAGCCATGTTCAACTTACACGGACACCACTTCACGTAGCATATCTTGCGGCTAACCGAAACAATATTTCTCGCAACAATTCTCTACCCCGAGCGCGTGTAATGTAATCAAGGTGGCAGAATACCTTGGTCGTTACGCATCACCACTTGCATTGCCGTATAACCAGTGGTTACGTTTCCAAATATCCAATTTCACAAGAGGGGAAGGAGGGAGAGGAGAACGCGATAGCGGAGAAAGAAATAGCAGCAGGGAGAGGCAAGACAGAGGGCAGGAGAGAAGAGAGAGGAGAGAGAGGCAGAGAACAGCAGCAGCCAGAGGAGCATGCAGATGCAGGAGAGAGAGAGTAGGAAAGAGAAGAGAGAGGAGAGAGCCGAGAGACGAGAGAGATAGAGAGAGAGAGGAGAGAGAGAGAGAGAGAGAGAGAGGAGAGAGAAGGAGACGAGCAGAGAGAGGGAGGAGATGCGAGACGCGACGAGAGATAGAAGAGAGAGATGAGAGCGGGAGAGCGAGAGAGAGAAGAGAGGAGAGAGAGAGAGAGCAGGATGAGAGAGAGTAATCAGAGAGATGAGTGAGAGGAAGAGCAGGCGCGCGAGAGAGAGAGAGGGATGGTCTTCATCCTCTCGGCTCACGCGTCCACGGTAATATTTCGTACATATAATGATGTGGTGTATTATTTACAAATTGCATACGGTATCGTTTTAACTGGTATTTTTCACAGAACAAAGGGCAGCAGAATTACACAGATCACCGAACCAAGTAGTGTTTTCCCTAACTTTTAACTGTTAGCTTCACAAGATTGTATCTTGTATTAGTTTACATTGATATTATAATTAGTTAATTACATATGATTAAACAATCAATAAGTACAGTCTCTGTTCGTGTGCACAGCAGTCAGTGAGTCACTGCATCTGTCACTGCCGTCCTAACGAATTTATTATTTGCAAACGTATATAACATGCAACACGTGATAAATCTAGTACCTATCATGCTCTGTGGGAAACTTGAAAAACGCTATATCTGGGTTTTTCTTCCTTGTATTGGAACAAAATTCCCGCACTGCAATAACCGCCAGCTGATGCTATTTTGAGTAGTTGACCGCTTCATTCGCCAGGGGCATCACCATCAAAACGCTTAACAAGACCTCCCAAGAGGTGCGTCTCGACGTAGAGGATAATCAACTTGGGCCCCTCTCGACTTGCTAGCACCGGTTTTCGCGAACGTAAAACGCAACGCGAAACCCAAAGTTTCACAAATTTTCTCACCTACATCGGCTAAATTACTGGGCTATATCATAAACCAATCGCATTTTCAACATTGCAGCTCATTTGAAACTATAGTGCGCTCCATAAATAAAAAAGAACAGTGAGGTCAATAACATCAGGACTGAATAATGTGAAAGCAGAATTCGAAACTACGAGGTTAAAACGCGCGCAGTAATGGCTGGCGTAACTAGATCTCTCTACGTAATGTAATGCGAGTCAAAGCGTGGAACGCCTTCACGACCAACGCATAATGTGGCTTAACGTCGATTTTCATTTGAATGACATAAGGCTGAGAAGCGTTTTCTATTTTATGTTATGACTATCTACTCACACGTAGGGTAGACGATGTGTCGCAGGGTATGCAGGATCGCCAGGGTTCGCGTTGAACGGCGATCCATGCGTTGGGTGATATCGGTCCAACACACCGTATGGCTCGTAGTTAGATCCAAATAGCGGGCTGAAGACGCAGATTTGTTGAGTTGTATCTGAAGGCTTCGAAAACGTGAGTGTTGGTCGTCTCGTACCAGGACGGAAGAACGATTTATACCGAAGATGGGCTGGGTTGTTGTTGAACGAAGATTCACCCAGAGGATGGTATCTATTTAAAGGCCCATACTCCCCTCCGTAGTTCGATGAAGAGATTCCTTTGGTGATAGAGCAATACAGCAATGCCATCTGTAAATAGAGACTCAGAGTAGTATATAACCACATGCATGCTATATCTATTGTAGCCAATAGATCTGATACAACGAATATTTCATGCGACATACAACATCACTTACGGCAACTTCAAAATGTCGTGATTTGCTTGTTTTCATATGCACGTGTTGACTGTATGAAAAAAATACATCGTAAAAATAAAGTTCAATCGATTTAAAGCAGTCTCGTCACAACCGCTTTCATGTTCTAAATCAATAATGAAGCGTAGCACTCTATTAGATAACAGAAACTAGTAGCGAACTAACGTACCTTAGGCAACTACCATAGTCGCAAAGGCTCACACATGGTATCGGATGACGGCGCGATCATTTTAATCGCTTTCTTTTGTATAACCTGAGGAAACATTGGAATCACGTATCAAAATCGACGACGGGGTAAGCTTTAAACAATACCAATAGCAGGTACAGCTTTATTATAATTGTGTTTGTAGCGATAGATTTTTATAGATTATAACTCTCATATATGATTACCTGTGTAGCAATTTCATCAAAAACGGCGCATGCATTG
>NW_014577097.1:287084-304287 GCF_000485595.1 Priapulus caudatus | reverse complement strand
TGGCCGTGGCTATGCGTCCGGCCATATAAATCATATCATGTAATGATTATAACATCGCAAATATAACGTAACCCAGTCAGCACCATGAAGCCATGATCTGATACAAAGATAAAGACATAAGTATGCCAGTGGTTTCTTGGCAAATAATAGCCTAATAACTATAATCAGCAATAGTTACAGATTCGCATCCAGGCAGCTTCGAGGCAGATATAGAGATATAGATAGAGATAGAGATAGAGAGAGAGAAAGAGCGAAAGCGAGAGGGAGAGAGATAGAGATAGAGATATAGATAGATACAGAGAGAGAGCTTGAGAGAGAGAGAAAGAGCGAGAGAGAGATAGAGATAGAGATAGAGATACAGACAGAGAGAGAGAGAGAGAGAGAGAGAGAAAAAGAGCGCGAAAGAGAAAGAGAGACACACGCCGACAGAGAAACAGACAAATAAATATAGAGGTAGAGACGGAAATAGAGATGAGTATAGTGACACGGAGAAAGCGCGCGCGAGAGAGAGAGAGAGAGAGAGAGAGAGAGAGAGAGAGAGAGACAGAGGCACAGACAGAGATAGAGGCAGACAGAGAGAGAGAGGGGGGGCGAGAGACACCAACATAGACAGAGACAGAGACAGCGACAGAGACAGAGACAGAGACAGAGACAGAGACAGAGATATAGAGAATGAGAGAGATAGAGGGGGTGCGAGCGAGTGACTGCGTGTCAATACTAGGGGCTCTAATAAATACCGCACCAAGGTGGCAGCACCATAGGCAGTGTACAAATAACGCCATCGCATGATCAGAAGACGCTACTAGACGATTGGCAGCCCGGATCCGCGCAAAGCGCGAAAAACGCAGCATAGCGGCACACTAACTCAAATTCGCTGCACTGTTTGGAACACCTTACTCAGGTCCCTTTGGGTAGAGACCAAAGTCGTATAATCGTTCAATTGAGCAGTTGTGGCGATTCCGCTAGCCTTTTCACTACGCACGTAGGTAGACATTTCCTACAAATGGTCGTAATTGTTGGTTTGCTGCTCAGCGCGCGTTGTTTTTCTGTAGAAAACCGATTTACCATTTTTGCTGGTTCATGCCCTGACAATATTTTAGAACATATGGCGTGCGATAGATGGCGCAACGAGCCTATGTTCATTGCATTTGCCTGTAGTTTTTCTGGACACGGCTTCGGCTGCTAAGCTAGACTGGCACCCGCACGACAGTTCGACACGCTACACTAACTGAGTTCATTGTAGCCAAGGATACTTGGTGGAGTCAAGGTGGGTACCAGTCTAGCTGTAACCCCTGGAATCGTGACTTGCGGTTAAACTTGCCGTATCCATCTTGGGAGACCAATGTGATGTTCTCATGTTTCCGATTATGACGTCATAGTTACTATGGACTCTAGCAGAACTGAGTGGATTTGTGCATATTGCGATGGGCATATAGGTTGCGACCTTTCATCGATATCCATCCATATTGCATCCATCGATATATCATGCGACTGTATTGTAGTGCATGCAACTGTGACGTTGTTAGACGTAAGGAGTCAAAAGCAGCAAAGATTACTTTCCATCGGTGAGATTACTATTGCATGTATTACCCGCTCGGACTACGTGACGCGCCGCAACGCAAACATTGGTGCCGAGAATGCGACGTCGGCAGTACGCCGGCCGAGGACGACAGGTACCCCACAACATCGAAGCGTTTGACCGAGGGAAGCTAGACGGAGCACTTCCCGTCGCGGAAAACGACCGGCGGCTTGCTACGCCACACACAATCGCTCCGCCGCCGAACGACTAACGGAGAACCCGCCCGCAACCTAGGCATCGCAACGTCGAGTCGGACTTTCGCTCTCTCATATCACATCCATTTTGTTTCGATCTCGTTTCTCATAGAGCGCAACCGTGCCTGCTGACGTTCGGTAATGATCCTTCCGCGGTTCACCTCCGGAAAGCGCTTGTTAGCGAACCTTTTACTTCCTCTAAATGATAAGTTTGGTTCATCTTCCCAGCACACCCGATGCGAGGGTGTGCCCTCTCGCCGGGACGGTCCGAAGACCTACACTAAATGGATTTCAATCGTAGTAGCGGCCGGGGCGGTGTTGTACAAGGGCAGGGACGTGATCAACACGAGCTTATGACTCGCGCCTTAACTGGGAATTCCTCGTTCAAGGGAAATAATCTGCAATTCCGCTATCCCTGCACGAAGGAGGTTCATCGGGTTATCAGGTCTCCAGACAAGGCAAAATGCACGGCGCTGATTCCTTCAGTGTAGCGCGCGTGCAGCCCCGACATCTAAGGGCATCACAAGACCTGTTATTGCTCAATCTCGTGCGGCTAGCCCCCTTGTCCGCTCTAAGAAGTGGCCAGGCCGACCGACGGAATCGGCTACTATTTAGTAGGCCAGAGTCTCGGTTCGTTATTCGGAATAACCAGACCCAATCGCTCACCAACTAAGAACGCGGCGCATGCACCACACCACGATCGAAATCAAGAAAGAGCTCTGCAATCTGTCAATCCTTACAGTGTGCGGAGCCGGGTGGATTTCCCGTGTTGAGTTTCAAATTAAGTCCGCAGGCTCCCTACTCTGGTGGTGGCCCTTCCGTCAATTCCTTAAGTTTCGCTTTGGCAACCAATTCCCGCGAAGCCCAAAGCTTTGGTTTCCGGTAGCTGCCCGGCCAAGTCATTGTAGTAACTCGCGGCGGATCGCTAGTGTGGAAATATCGTTGTATGGTCAGAACTAGGGCGGTATCTGATCACCTTCGAACCTCTGACGTTTCGTTCTTGATTAATGAAAGATTCTTGGCACAATGCTTTCGGCTGTTTTGTTCGTCTTGGTCTACGATCCAAGAATTTCACTCTTAAGCAGGGGCGCAGTACGAATGCCCCGCGTCTGTTCGCTCGCTTATCATTTCTCTGTTTCGAAACGCAACAAAATAGAAGCGCGAAGGTCCTATTCCATTATTCATGCACGCATTATTCAGGCAAAAGCTCGCTATTGACAGCGTCTAATTTTTTTAAAGTAAACGTTCGCGTGCAACCCGAGTCACTCAGTCCAGAGCAACAAAGATAGACCGGGAGGTAAAGGCCAGGGACAGGCAGTATCCATCGCTAGATGGCCACCAGCCCTAAGCCCAGATCCAAATACGAGCTTTTTAACGTGCAACACTTTCATATACGGTCTATTGAAGCTGGAATTCGCGCGCGCTGCTGCAACCGCAGACTTTGCCCTGCCAATAGATCCGTTAAAGGATTAAAGTGTACTCATTCCGAATTACGGGGTCCTCGAAAGAGTCCGCCGTATTGTTATTTATCGGTCATACGCTCCCCGTGCCGGGAATGGGTAAGTTTCGCCGTGGCCTGCTGCATTCCTTGGCATGTGGTACGCCGTTTTCTCATGCTCCCTCTCGTGAATCGACACCTGATTCCCCGTTAACCGTTACGACCATGGTGGCACATAAATCTACGCCATGCGAAAGTTTGCTAAGGCAGACATTTGAAAAGTATACGTCGCCGGTGGGCGAGACCGTGCGATCAGCGCAAGTTATTCGANGTCCTTTCATTATTCATGCACCATTATTCAGGGCAAAAAGCCTGTCTTTGAAACTCTAATTTTTCAAAGTAAACGTCCGCCAACCGAGTCAGGCTCAGTCCAAAGTCAACAAAGATAGACCGGGAGTAAAAGGCCAGGACAGGCGTAAGCATCGCTGATGGACAGCCAGCCTATACCCAGATCCACTACGACGCTTTAACTGGCAACACACTTAATATACGCATTGAAGCTGGAATATTACGCGCGGCTGCTAGGCACCAAGACTTGCCCTCCAGCTAGATCCTCGTTAAAGGAGTTTAAAGTGTACTCATTCCAATTCACGGGTCCTCGAAGAGTCCCGTATTTGTTATTTATCGTCACTACATCGCCGCGTGCGGGAATGGGTAATTTGCGTGCTGCTGCCTTCCATTGGATGTGGTAGCCGTTTCTCAATGCTCCCTCTCCGGATCGAACCCTGATTCCCCCGTTCCCGTTACGACAAACCATGGTAGGCACAGTATCTAGCCATCCGAAAGTTGATAAGCAGACATGTGAAAGATACGTCGCCGGTGGCGAAGACGCGTGCGATCAGCGCAAGGTTAAAGAGTCACCAAAAGAAACGGCCGTAAACCGCGAATTGGTTTGGTCTAATAAAATCGCTCGTTCCCGATAAAGGTCCGGAGCTTGATGCATGTAATTAGCTCTAAATTATCACAGTTATCCAAGTAGATAGTAAATCTAAGGAACCATAACTGATCTTAATGAAGCCATCGCGTTTCAGCTTTGGTATCCGTACTGTACTTAGATCATGCATGGCTTAACTCTTTGAGAGCAAGCCATATGACTAGCTGGCAGGCATCAAACTCAGGTACGGCGCAACCACGATTGATTTCGAAGAAGCAAACGACCGACGCACCGTTGTCTACCGATCGTTCGACGAAACACTACCACAGTGTACACTCGGACGTAGTCGACCGGGCAGCACCGACAGGCGTTCTTCACATTGAATCGGCGGCGGATACGGCAGGAGCCTCCAAGCGTGCGTCTCGACGTAGAGGATAAATCAACTTGGCCCCTCTGCAGACTTGCAGCACTCGACGGCGCACCGTGACAGCTTTCCAAAAAGAGATCACACGATCAACTATCGTTCCTATGGCTCGGCATAAACTGCTCCGCTCAATTAGGCTTCGACACCGTTTTCGGACGAATGTCGCTACCGATCGGCAGCACGTCCAACGCAGTCACGACTAAAATTTGAACCGAAACGAAAGGAATCGCTGACGAGAACGACGTCCAACGTACGGCTGCCTGCACTCTAGAACCCTCGTTAACGAAGCCCCGTTCCCACGTGTCGTACCGATACCGACCCGTTTAAGACTCTTCTGGCTTGCCCCAGGGCCAGTTACTAGCTTAGACGTCTGTCGTCTAGTAGTCTCAACCGTCAATTCCACGAATCAAAAACCCGGTATATTCTGACATCGTTCGATGCTTCACTTGGCTGGCAAGAGTGAAGCATATATACAGGGAAGTCGCTCCTCCTAGCTCCTCCTAGTAGCATGAGGACTGTAATGCAAAAGATACGAAAATCACTTCGAAACTGCACGAACCGCAGTGGTTTCGTACCGATGTGGCATTTGTAGGTGGCGTTACCGTTAGTGAAATCGGGTCTAGGAGAGACGGGCTGCATACCCATCACAACAATTGGAATTACTCAATTCAAAGACCTAGTTTAGTTACAATCTATCACCTCGGTACCTGTTTTACCTCTACGCTCATGAACATGACTAACATAACGCATGAACATCACCACTCACTAGGCTGCCACGCATTGCTGCGACGTAGGCGACGTCATGTGACGTTATCACGTGACCTCCCTCCAGGCACGACGGTGGGAAAATCAACGAATGAGCGCTGGGATAGGTTAGGAATGAGATCGTATTTGAGTGTATGCGTACGCTGGAATTTTGTATTTCTTATTAGAAAGGGTTATGAATTCTTTGCAATTGTTAATTTCAGAAACTAGAATTCTTTCTCTGAAATCGACAGTGTAAACGGCTTCGTCGGCGAGGTGCGTTGCTGATCGCGGCCGGGGAATTTTGAAAGAAAGTCTACTTTTTGTGCAAATTCACATTGCAAATTGGCCATTTCGAGTGTGTGCCGGGAAATTGTTGGTTAATTTTCTTTTTAATTTTTTTGTTAATAACATATATGGTGTAACTTGCGACTTGGATTAAGAGGATGGCATGTTTTATTTTAAAAAAAACTTCGCTGAAGTTATGGGAATTTATATCGTAGTATGGCCCGCACTATGGATAATCATTTCAATGTAATAAGATGGGACACTTGACCTATATGTTGGGTCATCGCGCGGGACACTACGCCGACAACCGGTGAGTAGGTCACGCACGGAAATTGCTGAGCCAAGTAATGCAATTCCAATCATTTTTGCGCGGAAACATCAGTGAACATGATACATGCCAATATTTTAATGGTTCAGAAAGAACTAATGGGGACACAGCGCAGGAAGGAACTTTTCTCTCCCCAGCCAGGAAGTGTTTTCATGCTTGCACTTTAACTGGAATTAGAGTTTAGAGAACGTAAATTCCAAAGGTTAGGCCTATGCACATGAGTAAGGTGCGCAGCCATTCTCAATCCCTCACCTTATTACAGACATTACATGTCATAAGGCCGTGATCCAATAAATGTATGCAAAGCCCATAGAATTATAACAAGCTGTTGTAAATATCCGCCTCCATCACGGTTCTCGCGTGAAAAAATGTATGTTTGTAACAGTTAGTAAGAGAAAGAACCGCAATTGCTTCACCCGTGTAATGGCAAAATAATTGTTGTTGTTGTTTGAAGCCTTACACGCCATCCGGTGCATGGGGGATACAAGATTCCCGTTGTTATCATTTCTGTAGGGCGTGTGTTACGAGATATGGTAATTGCTATAGGTTAAATATGATAAAATAGTACCAATATATAGTAATTTATTATGTGAATAATACTTCGAATGAGACCAATCGTCGCTGTCAGTATGTTTTTTGCCTTGTTTCATCACCCACAACGAAACACTCATTCCTCCCTCGCTATATAAATTGCAAACCTTTTAAATTAAATCCGAATCTGTAATGCTGATCGTATACTCAATTTGTTATATTTCATTACAGTACTTCAATATAACCTTGCATTATAGTCAGGTGCACAAATATTGAACTATACTTTCTACATGCACAGAATATCTACACGGGGTTACTGAGGTGCTAATTATATTTATATGAACGCGTTACACTGACGTGTTTATATGACCGGTACACTGCCGCTGCGACTATGGCTGATGCGCACACGAACGTACCGGACCCTGCTTAAAAATGTATTTATTTCCCTCGTCTAGTATGGTTAATAGTTCAACACTGCATGTCAGATTTCGTGCAACCTACCTATGAAGCAATGAGCTTATCAGATAAAATGTAAATTGAAACTATCGATTGTATAATAAAACATGTTTTGTTTTTAACTCGATGCACCTTTCGCGTGTCGTCTGCATATATCTACTGTTGTTAGCAGTCAGCTGGTAAGCTGCGGACCCTAACTCGCCGTTGGTCGGCGCTGGTGTCGGCGCAGTGGGGACATCGAAACTGTATGGCAAGCATAGCGCTGTCCAATCTTATGATATCACACTGCAGTAGGAGGCGTATATAGCGCCACCTGGCGAATTTATTAAATAACAATTTTTTTATTTGTGTATTGTTTTCATTTTTTGGGAGAGATAAACTATTCATCACTTGGGGCTTGCAATTAGCATGTAATGTGTAAGGAAGCCGCTGTAAAGTACTGAGGGGAACGATGAAAATTGTTGGTTAATTTCTTTTTAATTTTTTTGTAATAACAATATTGGTGGTAACTTGGCGACTTGATTAAAGAGGACTGGCAATTGTTATGTTGTAAAAAAAAACCTTCTGCTGAATTATGGGAATTTATTCGTAAGTATGGCCGCCTGATGGCATAATTCATTTCCAATGGTGATACCTCACACTGCAGTTAGGAGGGTAATAGCGCACCTAGCCGGACATTTATTAAAAAACAATTTTTATTTTGTGTATTGTTTTTATTTTGGGAGAAGATAAAACTATTCATCACTTGGGGCTTGGAAATTAGCATGTGTATGTTGTAAGGAAGCCGCTGTAATTACTGAGGGAACGATGTCATACGTCAGAAAATGGGGGGCAGTGTGAACTCCGAAGCGAACAGCCTTGTAAAAGCACCATTGGTTTGGAGTAGGGCTTGTGTTTGTAGAAAAATCGTTGGTTACGTGGAACTCGACCCACTTTTCCAAGTGTCTGGAGGAGAAATCTCGTTGGTTAGCGGAGATTCGACCGAAACTGTCCCAAGTTTCTGGAGGAGATGAATCGTTCGTTGGTTACTGATATAGCCGCTTGGAATATCATCGCTGCTGCTGGCTCCTCTGTTCTGCTTATCGATTATTTCGCCTGTTCTCGACTGATCTCTGCTTCACGACCACTCTCCGAGTTCGTCAATTCTAGATATTCTACTTGCTCGTCTCTCAGTAACTGCTGGCTCTCGTCTCGCCACACCGCGTCACCGCATCACGACCACGTGGTTTCCGTCTCATCTCTTTTCTCTAGCGTTATCGTTCTCCTTCTGGTTCGTTCGGGTCTCGCCGCCGCCACCCCACCACTGCCAATCTGGGGGACTCGCGCTGCCTCGCGCAGACAAATCTTCCAAGTGAAAGGCTTAGTCTCAATAGATTCGCAGTGTGGTGGCTGCTCTACTAATACGACACCAGCACGATGCACCTAAGGTCGTCTACGATAGGAATTGCACCAATACCTTGCATGGGTTGGATATCGTATCGCTTTTCCCTGTGACTGCTGCGCACGCGTGTCTTGCGCCGACAGCAACGTCCGTGTACGTGGGCTTTTCCACCGAAGAGCGCATCTCCGCATATTACTGCCTCCGCAAGGCCAGTGGCAGCATAACGGTATCGGTCACATTTCTAGCGGGATTCTGACTTCAGAGGCCGTGTCAGTCAGTAATCCCCCAGATGGTAGCTTCGCACCACTGACTTTTCGATCAAGCACATGTAGCCAAATGTCTGAACTGCGTTGCCTCTCGTACTGAGGGCAGAGATTACTATTGGCAACAACATGTCATCAGTAGGTAAAAACTACCTGTCTCAGACACGTGTCTAAACCCAGCTCAACGTTCCGCTATAGTGCGTGAACATCGCAACGCTGTGAAGTTCTGGCTTCACAATTAAGAAGAGCCGACATCGAAGATCAAAAATGCACGTCGCTATGAACAGCTGGCTGGCCACACAGCGCATTATCCCTGTGGTAACTTTCTGACACCTCTTCTTAAAACTCCTAAAGTCAAAAGATCGATAGGCCACGCTTTCACGTCTGTATTCGTAGCTGAAAATCAAAATCAAGCGAGCTTTTGCCCTTTTGCTCTACGCGAGGTTTCTGTCCTCGCTGAGCTCGCCTTAGGACACCTGCGTTACCCTTTGACAGATGTACCGCCCCAGTCAAACTCCCTGCCTGACACTGTCTTCGAGGCGGATTGCCGTCGGCACTACACCGACGGTTTAATTCGAGAATAAAGAGCCGCGAGGCTCGCTTTCCGCTTCATCGAATAAGTAAAGACACGATGAAAGTAGTGGTATTTCACCGGCGGCCGAAGCCTCCCACCTATTCTACACCTCTCATGTCTCTTCACAGAGTCGGACTAGAGTCAAGCTCAACAGGGTCTTCTTTCCCCGCTAATTTCGCCAAGCCCGTTCCCTTGGCTGTGGTTTCGCTAGATAGTAGATAGGGACAGTGGGAATCTCGTTAATCCATTCATGCGCGTCACTAATTAGATGACGAGGCATTTGGCTATTTTTTGTCGTCATTATCCGTTTTTACGTGTGGAGGCACGCGTCATGCACCAATCCGTTATCCGATGTTCCAAACAGTTCTGGCAGTATGCACGAATCGCATCGTCTGGAATTGCCCTTTGCGAATTTCTTCACTTTCGAAATCTCGAGCGTGGGGCGGAATTAGATTTCTGCATGTGTCGATAGGGTAGGACACCCTATTTCGGGTATCAGGGACAGGAAGTTACAGTGTTGTGTGGGTGTCATTCACTGTCTTGCGGTATATCTTGATAGAGTGCTCCATAGTTTTTATGACAGCGAGATCACGCCAACCAGAAGACAACCCAATCAGCTTCATCAGGCGATTATTGCGCCGGCACCATCCTCCACGAGCCGATATCACTAAGGCTTCAAACACAAGTTCCTTGCCAGGGAACTTCTCCTCCAGATATTTCCTCAAATCTGCATTACTGCCATAGTATGATATCTTTTCCGCGTGTCTGGCGCCAGGCGTACCATTGCCCTCCCAAGGAATAGCTACATCAACGACTACGACCTTTTTATCATTATGGAGGACGATATCAGGTTTTCGTAGACCGGCCGCGGTTAGTATGTGCGGCTCTTCTATTACTCCCCACTTCAGCGCACTTGCTGCCCTGGCTAGGTGTTCAACCACGACGTTATGGCGTCTCACCCTGTGATGGAACCCTTTCGGACAGCACTGCAGCAGGTGCTTAAGGGTTTCCCTTTGTGCAGGACAAAACCGGCAGGACGTGTTGCCTGGTCTACCTCGGTATGACCTGGAGCGCGTGATTAGAGTGTTGCTCCGTAGTTTTATCATCTCACAAAAGATTCCACCACTCACCAGTTGGCTTGTTCCTCTTATCCAGCCATTTCCGGGTCCGGAAAAGTCTTCCGATCCCTTTCCATCTACTGTAGTGCTCCACCGCTTAGCCCAGGCTGTCCGTTCTTCAGCCTTTGTCGGAACCTGTCCATCCGACAATCCAAGCATTGCTCTCGCCTTGGATAATAGAGATTGGATTCTCGACGTCTCGTATAGGTCTCTGATCACAGGGTCGCTCGAGTGGCGCATATTCTTCACACGACGTACAATCTGAGCTGGAATGACATTGCTTAGTGAGGGTACGCCCATCCCTCCGTCGTGTTGGCTGGTATAGAAGAAAGCATCCACTGTGTCGTGAGGCAACCGACACACCTGTTTGATCAATGCCCGGATCCGCCGGTCCATCTCGGTGAGAAGGCCCTTGGTGACTCTTCCCAGTACTAGTTCGTGGCTTAAGCGTGGCACCAGATTGTATATTAGTAGATGTATTTTCTGTTGTGGCTTCAGTGGGGCTTTTCGAAGCTTGAGAAGCCAATCCTCTAACTGATCGATATTACTCGCCATCTTCCCCCCTGGATCGAATGCAACACCCAAGTACTTAACGAATGTACCATAGGTCAACGCTCGTATAGGTGTGTTTCCTACACACCAAGTACGGTCCGTATTGATCTTGAAAGTCTTCCGCTTTCCGCAGTGGAAGATACGGAGGGACGCGCATTTCTTGGCATTGATGCTAAGGCCTCTTTTTGCAAAGAATTCCTCCGTCGTTGCCAATAGTGCGTTCATCCCCGTTACCGACTCACTCACGAGGACCAAGTCGTCGGCAAACGCCATTGCGTTAAGCCTTTGACACCCGACTTCCACCCCGACATGGTTGGGGAGCACGGAAAACAGCTCATCAACAACTAAGTTGAAGAGACAAGGCGAAAGGGGGTCGCCTTGCTTTACTCCTCTGTTCATCTCAACGCCGTTTACGAGAACTGGTCCACATGTGATCGAGGTTGTGGACCCGGTGTAGAGATTACTAAGATACTCCACAGAATCACCATCTGCACCATGGCGCTTAACAGCACGCAGGATGCTATGATGGGACACCGTGTCAAAGGCTTTAGCGAGGTCGACAAGCACCACCTGAAGGTTACTAGGCTCCTGGCGTGCTCGTTTGACCAAGTAGTCGAGCAGCTGTACGTTTTCATGACAACCATCTGCCGGAATAAACGCACGTTGTCTTGGGTTTAAGGATGTGGCTATTGCTAGCCTTTGAGTTAAGATGCGATTGACTAGTCTGACGAAGACTGAAGAAAGGGTGATCGGACGCCAGTTGGATGCATCATCCAACCCCCCTTTGGTCTTAGGTATTAAAACTGTACGACACTGTTTCCAAGTGGCCGGTAATTCTCGAACTAGCAGCACAAAGTTACATACTAGCAAGAGGACGTCACTTGGCATCGATAGCAGTTCTGTGACCGTAAAACCGTCAGGGCCGGGAGCGCCGTCCTTTTTCAGCTTTTTCAGGTTCTCTCTCAACTCATCCTTGGCAACATACTGCATAATAGTAAAACTATTATTGGTTGTGTAGGGTTCTGGATCGCACGGCGATTGTGTTTGAAATAGATTGGCATAGGTGTTCCGGATGCTTTCCTCTGCGGGATGAGTATCTGCTGCGCATTCGTTCCGCACCGTCAATTATCTCGTGCGAGGAGAGGCTTTCTTTTCGACTTAAAGAGCCTCTGAACCGTGCCCGTATTGTTTGCGTTTGATTCTTCCTGGCCTCTTTGTCTCATTGCATTGCTGTTGGGAGGGCAAGAATCTTCGTGTGGTAACTTCGCGCATCAAGGTTTGCTCTTACGTAGTTGTCGAAGGGTGGGACGCTCTCAATGCGTCTATGGGTACGGTCTCTTAGGCCCCATGCCTCGACTATCCTCAGGAGAGTTGTCCGAATTAATAGCTCGCTTTAACGCCCCTTAAGAGTAGTCATAGGTTGACTCCCGTCCGGTTTACCCCCGCAGCTGGTTGAAATTTCTTCACTTTGACAATTCAGAGCAGCTGGGCAAGAAATCACATTGCGTCAAGCACCGACCAACGCCATTCCCCAAATGCTTTGTTTTTAATTAGACCAGTCGGCATTCCCCTGGCCGTACCGAGTTCTAAGTCGGCTGTTTGGATGCCGGACGCCGAAGCAACCGCACGAGCGGTTGCAACAGTCTGAATCAATCCACGGGAAGGGTTTCCGTCGGTCGGAGCATCGACCCGTGCGGTCTGCCCATGTCCCGGTGCTGGTTCCAGACCCGCTTGCCTACCACAGCCCGACCGGCCCAGGCCACTTAGAGGCCAATCCTGTTTCCCCGAAGTTACGGATCTGACTTGCCGACTTCGCTTACCGTACATTGTTTCTAGATCTGACTAGGCTGTTCACGCTTGGACGACGCTGCTGCCGGATATGGGTACGATCCGGCACGAAAAATCACACTGTCCTTCCCTCGATTTCAAGGAGTCGACCGGGCAGGGTGAACCGGACCCGCAAAGAGCCGCGGTGCTTACGGGAAGACAACATCTCCCATATCTCCGGGCAACAACCGATTCCAGGAGTGGCGCCCGACCTTACAAAGAAAAGACAAACTCTCCGACGGGAACTACGCCGCCGACGTCTCCGGAGTTCGTTTTGGCGTTAACCGCAGCTGACCCCGAGGGCGATCTCCGTGTCCGGGTTCGGGAATATAACACTCGATTTCCCGTCTCGAGTCGACCGGCGGGCAAAACAGATTGCCCCGCTTCGGAATGGCGTGTCGCGCCTATCTCTTAGAATCGACTGACCATGTGCCAACTGCTTGTTCAACATGGAAGCCCCTCTCCACTCAGTCTTCAAAGTGCCTGACACCATTTGAATATTTCTGACTACGCAACCGAAGATCTGCGCCAGCGGCGGCTCCGGGCGGGCTCGCGCCCGACTCCTTCAACGCGCACCGCTGCGACCCTCCTACTCTGCTCAAAGGGCATTTCGGCTGGTCGGCTACTCTGCCCGGGCGGCCGGGTATGGGCTCGACGCTCCAGCGCCATCCATTTTCAGGGCTGGTTGATTCGGCAGGTGAGTTGTTACACACTCCTTAGCGGATTCCGACTTCCATGGCCACCGTCCTGCTGTCTATATCAACCAACACCTTTTCTGGGGTCTGATGAGCGTCACCATCGGGCGCCTTAACCCGGCGTTTGGTTCATCCCACAGCACCAGTTCTGCTTACCAAAAGTGGCCCACTGGGCACTCGCATTCGTGGCCTGGCTCCAATCGAGCGAGTCAGGCTTCTTACCCATTTAAAGTTTGAGAATAGGTTGAAGTCGTTTTGACCCCAATGCCTCTAATCATTCGCTTTACCGGATAAAACTGCATGATGAGCGCCAGCTATCCTGAGGGAAACTTCGGAGGGAACCAGCTACTAGATGGTTCGATTAGTCTTTCGCCCCTATACCCAAGTTCGACGATCGATTTGCACGTCAGAATCGCTACGGCCTTCCACCAGAGTTTCCTCTGGCTTCAACCTACTCAGGCATAGTTCACCATCTTTCGCGGGTCGCCAATCATGCATGCTCTAGTGCTCCCCTCACCCAACGTGGCGGACCAAATAGGGAAGAGGAGATGGGCCGGCAGTGCGCCCGACATCGTATGCTCGGGATCTCGCCTAAAGGACCGACCGGAAAGTCGACCTTGCGCACCTTTCCATTGCGCCTTTGAGTGTTCGATACCCCAATGACTTGCAGAAGCACATGTTAGACTCCAATTGGTCCGTGTTTTCAAGACGGGTCGGGTGGTTGCCCGACATAAACACCACAACTCTTGAGCGCCAGACTTGCGAGCGACGGCCCGCCCAGCTGGCTCTTCGCGGTTCCAAGAAGGCACTGCACCGCAGTTCTGACGTTCGGAGAAAAGGCGAGACGGACCGGCGGCAAGCCCGACGGGATGGCGCGAATAGGCATGCCTTCGTTGCGTCGAAGCAGCCGAGCTGGCAGAGCTTAACGCGCGGTGAGCATCGAAGCGGCGCGGTTAACCGTGCTCGACAGTTTCGATACTCTTCGCGACGCCACGCGTGTGGTATCAGCGCCGTCTCCGAAATGCACTACGCAGCAGCTAATCGTCGCGGAAGCGCGGGCTCCTTGCGGATCCCTCGAGAAAGCTCAGCCGCGTTGCGACATCTGAGAGGCACGGTTGAATTCGAGACGACCACGTTTGGCTGGCTCTCACCCGTTTGCCTCTGAGCGGTTTCACGTACTCTGAACTCTCTCTTCAAGTTCTTTTCAACTTTCCCTCACGGTACTTGTTTGCTATCGGTCCCGTGTCAGTATTTAGCCTTAGTATGAGTTTACCACCCCACCTTTGGGCTGCAATCCCAAACACCCGACTCAAAGGAGTGCGAAATCACGATGACGAAACGATGGGCAATACGGGCCTTGACGCCTTCGTAAGGAAAAAGGGCCCCGGTGGAGGAGTACGGAGCAACTGCGAACGTCGACACCGAAATGCTCCTCCCTAAAACCACCACAGCTTCACGCCGGCGAAACGTCGACGCGATTCGGTCTGGCTGCTTCGCGACCGTTCACTCGCCGTTACGTAGGGAATCGCTTGTTAGTTTCTTTTCCGTCCGCTTAGTAAATGCTTAAAATTCAGCGGTAGTCACGCCGCGATCTGAGTGGGGGGCGGGGGGAGTCGTTATGATCGTTTTTTTTGGTGAAGAACACGGTGGCGACGCCGGCGGTCGACAGACGTGGGCAACACACGAGCAGGCAGCGGCAGGCAACAGCACGCCAGCAGCCGCTCGGCGACGGACGTGTGCCAGCAGCGAAGTCCAGAGAATTGCTTCGCAGAGCCACGATAACAGCGAGGCGGCCATCCTGCGCTGGCCGACGCTGTGCGGTGCACACGACGCACGCACAGAGCAAAACGCACGGTGCGCCTTCACCAGCAAATTTGCTGCCGTGACGCAAACTCCTCTAATCAAAGACTGAATCGAATCCGAGATTGCAACGTCGGCTAACGGATGCGACCCGCTTTCGAGATGCGCACGTGCGTAGACGGGTACGGGACTCGCATACGTGATCGAGTGGCTACGACGACGCCAAGCGGCAACCGCTTGTTCGCCGAACCGACGTCTTCGACGTCTCGAAACGATCATTGAGAGTTGAGCCGCGGTCGAGCGATCTCAATTTATAGAGCGATGAAGTCGACGCTGCCTGGCGGATGGCAGCAAATGAATGACTGCAAAGCGTCCAAGGCGCGGCGCGGCGGAACGCGGAAGTAGTGCGCGATGATTGTAAGCCGACGGCTTCAGACGTACGTGTAAAGCACTCGGGAAATACGCGCGGTGCCGCAATGTGGCGTTCGAATGTCATGTTCAATGGTCGCCTGCAATTAGCACGATTAAATAACGAATTCTGGATGCGTTCTTACATCGCAGCACGGGGCGAGTGAATCCAACCGCTTCAGAGTTGAGTAAAGTTTTGGTGGCTCAAGCGCACCTAGCGGTGACACGGTCCGGAGCCGGCCGATCGGTCGCTCCGGATGTCGACGAACGAGGCACCATACCTGCGAGTCCTAAGAAGGTTGTTTAGAACATGTTTAGACAACAACGAAACCGTGGGCGGACGCAGCCTCTCCCTTTCTCGAGATACGAGGTAGGAGGAGAGAACAAGTCGCCGGCAGCGTGGCGACCGATAATGATGCATGCATCAAATGCAACCTTACGCAAGCTCACGCAAAACATTTTCTACGCACATCAATTACTGTATGTAACGCGTCTCTTTGAACCTTGCAGTTCGCAATGCCTGCCGGGTTTGCTACGGCCAGGCAATCGGCGTGTGGCTTTTCGTCCACGACACGACGGCCGATCATTCGGAATGTCGCGCGCACCGTTCGCGAGCGCACGCGCGCCGAGCCACCCGCTCGGACTACGTGACGCGCCGCAACGCAAACATTGGTGCCGAGAATGCGACGTCGGCAGTACGCCGGCCGAGGACGACAGGTACGCCCACAACATCGAAGCGTATTGACGTCGAGGAAGCTAGACGGAGCACTCCCGTCGCGAAAAACGACCGGCGGCTTGCTACGGCGCACACACAATCGCTCCGCCGCCGAACGACTAAGCGGAGAATCCCGCGCAACCTAGCAAATCGCAACGCCTGAGTCGGAGCTTTCGCTCATGCATCATCGCGTCATTCATTTTGCTTTCGATGCCTCGTTTCTCATAGAGCCAACGCTAGGCTGCTGAGACGTTCGGGTGAATGATCCTTCCGCAGGTTCACCTACGAAGACCTGTAGCGACAATTTTAACTTCCTCTAATGATCGAAGTTTGGTCATCTTCTGCAGGCACACCGATGCGAGGGTTTCCCCTCTCGCCGNGCAGTGTATGTTGTAAGGAACCGCTGTAAAGTACTGAGGGGAACGATGTCATACGTGCTGAATTATGGGAATTTATTCGTAAGTATGGCCGCCCAAGGGGAATAGCGACACACTGCAGTAGGAGGGTATATAGCGCCACCTAGGCGGACATTTATTAAAATAACAAATTTTTTATTTTGTGTATTGTTTTTATTTTTTGGGAGAGATAAAACTATTCATCACTTGGGGGCTTGGAATTAGCAGTGTATGTTGTAAGGAACCGCTGTAAATTACTGAGGGGAACGATGTCATACGTGCAGAAAATGGGGGCAGTGTGAAACTCGAACGGAACAGCCTTTAAAAGCGGCCGGTTTGGAGTAGGGCTTTTTTGTAGAAAATCGTTGGTTACGGGAACTTCGACCAAACTTTCCAGCTGTCTGGAGAGAAGATCTCGTTGTTAGGGGAAACGTGTCGATCCGAAACTGTCAAGTGTCTGGAGGGAGATGATGCTTGTTGCGTGGATTACGGATATACGACGCTTGAATATCATCGCTGCTGCTGGCCTCCTCTGTTTCTGCTCTATCGATTATTTCGC
>NW_014577097.1:281637-282760 GCF_000485595.1 Priapulus caudatus | reverse complement strand
TGGTAAGCTGCGGACCGCTAAACTCGCCGTTGGTCGGCGCTGGTGTCGGCGCGTGGACATCGAAACTGTTATGGCAAGCATAGCGGCTGTCCCATCTTATGATACCTCACACTGCAGTAGGAGGGTATATAGCGCCACCTGGCGGACATTTATTAAAATAACAAATTTTTTATTTTGTGTATTGTTTTTATTTTTTGGGAGAGATAAAACTATTCATCACTTGGGGGCTTGCAATTAGCAGTGTATGTTGTAAGGAACCGCTGTAAAGTACTGAGGGGAACGATGAAAATTGTTGGTTAATTTTCTTTTTAATTTTTTTGTTAATAACATATATGGTGTAACTTGCGACTTGGATTCAGAGGATGGCATTGTTATTTGTAAAAAAAACTTCTGCTGAATTATGGGAATTTATTCGTAAGTATGGCCGCCTATGGATAATCATTTCCAATGGTGATACCTCACACTGCAGTAGGAGGGTATATAGCGCCACCTAGCGGACATTTATTAAAATAACAAATTTTTTATTTTGTGTATTGTTTTTATTTTTTGGGAGAGATAAAACTATTCATCACTTGGGGGCTTGGAATTAGCAGTGTATGTTGTAAGGAACCGCTGTAAATTACTGAGGGGAACGATGTCATACGTGCAGAAAATGGGGGCAGTGTGAAACTCGAACGGAACAGCCTTTAAAAGCACACCATTGGTTTGGAGTAGGGCTTTTTTGTAGAAAATCGTTGGTTACGGGAACTTCGACCAAACTTTCCAAGTGTCTGGAGGAGAAGATCTCGTTGGTTAGGGAAACTTCGACGAAACTGTCCAAGTGTCTGGAGGAGATGATCGTTCGTTGGTTACGGATATACGACGCTTGAATATCATCGCTGCTGCTGGCTCCTCTGTTCTGCTCTATCGATTATTTCGCCCCTGTTCTCGACTGTCTCTGCTTCACGACCACCTCTCCGAGTTCGTCAATTCTAATATTCTACTCTCGTCTCTCATAACTCTGCCTCTCGTCTCGCCACACCGCGTCACACCGCATCACACCACGTGGTTCCGTCTCATCTCTTTTCTCTAGCGTTCTCGTTCTCCTTTCTTCCGTTTGGTTCGGGTTCGGTTTCTCGCTGGC
>NW_014577097.1:264591-278490 GCF_000485595.1 Priapulus caudatus | reverse complement strand
GTTATCATTCTTCATTACAGTACTTGCAATATAACTTGCATTATAGTCAGGTGCACAAATATTGACTATACTTTCTACATGCACGAATATTCTACACGGGGTTATGAGGTGGCTAATTATATTTATATGAACCGTTACACTGACGTGTTTATATGAACGGTTACACTGCCGCTGCGACTATGCTGATGCGCACACGAACGTTACCCTGCTTAAAAATGTATTTATTCCCTCGTTCTAGTACGGCTAAGTTAACACTGTATGTCAGATTTCGTGCAAGCTACCTATAGCAATGAGCTTATGAGATAAAAATGTAATTGAACATCGATTTATAATAAATCATGTTTGTTTTTTACTCGAGCACCTTTCGAGTGTCGTCTGCATATATTCTACTGTTGTTAGCAGTCAGCTGGTAAGCTGCGGACCCTAACTCGCCGTTGGTCGGCGCTGGTGTCGCGCGTGGGACATCGAAACTGTATGGCAAGCATAGCGGCTGTCCCATCTTATTGTATACGATCTTTGATAATACATGATAATTATTAATATATATTTTTATTTCAAATAATTTAATGTTTATTTCTAACCAAAAAAACAACACTTTAAACTAGTGTAATAAAATTTAAACTCCTAAACTACACCGAACTAGATTCATGTGAGTAGACTCGGAGCTCTGGTAGACTATCGCGGTAAGTATCAGTGCATCACTTTGGCTAGCTATCAGTATCAGTGTCACCACACTTGGGAAGTTGGGTGCAGTGGGAGTGGCCGGCCATATTGAATCTGTTTGGTGCAATCAGCAGCACTGCCAGAAGGATAAGCCATGTCACACATGTGTCAGTGATTCAACCAAACAAATTGCTAGATTATATGATCAGGGGCAATCTTTATCAGGAGTATTGTGCATATAAATATTAATTAGACATTGGCCCAAGCCTAGTTTAGGACTCGGATTAGTGTAGCACATATAATGCGAAAACATATTGCAGTGGTCCCAAACTATCCTTGATCCGACACGTCTTCTGACTTCTTATTTTCAGAATTCTGTTGCTGTTTTATCCGTGGCAGGAAAGTGCAAGTTTTTGTGTTGGTTCAGTTTCAAATATTAGTCAAGGTAAGCATAAAAATACTATGAGCAATTTAAATTTAAATTCTAGGGTGCAGAAGTGGACAAATTGCTAGCTATATTATATACACTCCCTCATTGAAAGCAAAATCGTTATTTAATTCACAATTTGCTATGATATCATCCTTGGATGGCTTTGTGAATAATTAAATTAAAATGTGTATACCCCACTCTCTTCCCATTCAGCTGCCATTCCTCAGTCAGAGATAGCGCAGTGTCTACCAAGACATATCTATTAGCCACTTAGACTACTCTATGTTTTAAACTGCCTCACCTTTTACTTGGCATCACCCTGCAAAACATTCTACATAATACTGACTAATTACGTCATCAGGCATTTAGTTAAGTATTATTCATAGATGAGACCTTTTGTAGAGCAATTGCCATCATCATCACACTAACCTTAAAGCCACAATATGCGCATCTACACGCTAATTTCTCCAGTACTAGACTAGCAAATACTTCATGACATGCATAATCAGACTACCTTATGACAAAATAAACTCTAGTTCCTCCCATTTCACTGCGCGTTTGCTTAAAACCCACAAGAAAGAGGTGCGAAATCTGGTAATCTGGCGTCAACGTCGACTTGCCAAACAATTTAGCCTCGAAGCGGTTAGGTGACGTCACATGTTTTTATCTTTGCTACGGGTGTTGAGCCAGAGAATATAGTCGTTTACATTTTAAGATAGTTGTAGTATTGTGAACTGCAGTGTATGTAACATCAATGGCTATTGGGAAAGTAATAATAGGCAGCGTAATAAACTCTGAGAATAACATATTGATTTTAGGCTTGATATCGTGAACGATAACATGTCATTGCGCTAACAGCGATCGAGCGACAAACGCACATGGGCCGTAGAAATCTTTGCTACACCCGCTGTACGGTTGCTTGGCAGAGCAACGTGAAAGTGTCAACAACTTTTATGCTATGCTATTGCACATGTTCGGTTTGCTTGACATGGTGTTTACACATCCAGGGCACAGCCGAGCGATCGTTAACAGTTCTTTTCTATGATAAAACAAGTTATAATTTGTTAATCGATGTTTGTTCAGTACAAAATTGTGAAATTTGTTTAAATCATGTTATCTACATTACGTATGCAATCAGCAAACAAATATAGTGCTTTCTTTCCAGGAATTATTTACGCTAGCCTATAGGCCTACTTTTAGCGTTCTCGGTCGCTTCGCTCGACACAATGTATACATGTGTATCTCTATACACCAAAACTTTCTCCGGGAAAGTTTTCAAAATGCTCTACTTCTGAGGATAGTTCTGGCTTAATGAGAACATTTCGTGATGTTTTCGTGCTGCAAGTATGCTTGCAGTAGATGTATTTATGCATCTTGTTGCGAGAACTGGCCACTTTAAAGAATATGGTGCCTTGAACTTCTTTTTTGGAAGGAAACATTTGCCTTGATGTCCTTTCAACTTTCTGTGTTGCCCTAAAATTTCATATTATTCTTAAGCCTTAGGTAAGACTTTCATCGCCCTAAAATGTGTCTATTTTGTGCTTTGTTACAGGATGGATGTGAACGACGATACGACACAGTACCAGGTCACGCGCAGGAAGTCCTTTCAGGAGACGCAGTGGCGATCACGGGTTCTCCGGCGCTGCATCATTCCCACTATCATCACGTTCACAGGCATTTTCTTGGCGATAGCCATCGGCAATGTCATTTTCTACCTCGCTATCAGACCGAACCGGTATGGGGGCTTTCAGCTTGCTTCTGTAGGAGAAATGCAAACACTATCGGAAGATTAGTTTCATGAATTTCTTGCATAACTACGGTGCTCAGTGCGATAAGGAAAAAACATGCATGCATGAACACACACATACGTGCGCACTCACGCACACTCAGCATAATAAAATGTCATATCATTTTTAGCTCACCTTGACATCGTCAAGATTAGCTATTGCCATGGGGCGTTGTCCGTCTGTCCGTCCGTCTGTCCATCAACATTTGGTAACGGTCAACGATAACTCAAGAACTGTTTGACCCACATGTTTCAAATTACATACAGTTGTTACTCCTATGGGAGAGATTTGAACGTCCTATGTTGGAGCACGCCAGTCGACCTACTTTCGAGCCACGCCCATTTTTTGGCAAAAATGAAAATGGCCATCTAGATTCATTCAATTTTGTTAAATTTACCTACCTACCTACCTACCTAATCATACGTACGTGTAATATTGTGTTTTAGATTCTTCGTTACAGTAATTTGACTGGAATATTTTATTGCTTTTATTTGCACGATAATCAAACAACAAAATGGCGATCATTTAGGCGTAGCGCCATCTCTCGCCCAGATTTCAGACTATCAGATCTGAAACATTTATTTTAGCATCAAAACTAACACTGAAACAAAGCAGTGAAATTTCTATTAGTATAAAACGGGGAATAAAGACATTTGATCACATTTTAGTCCGTCATAAATGAAACCTTTACCAAATGTTAAATATCATCTCCCTCTTCTATCACACCTAAGGTGAGATATAGTGTCATTGACACTCATTCTTTTTGTAATTTGAATCTCGTAAAATAAGATACATCCCCAAATATTAAATTTTCAAGGTTTAACATTAAAGTTGATAAACCTCACAGCTAAATGCATATATACACCTACTGTGCACTTGCATATGTTGCAAAAATTCACTACAACTCATTTGTATTGCTACTTTCATAACATTTCTTCTCAAAATCTAAACGAAATTACTTCTCTTACGAACGTAGCACCACAGTGATGTTTACACATCCGGGACACAGCGGAGCGATCGGCTCAATTCATTAACAGTTCCTTTCTATGATAAAACAAGTTATAACTCATTATTCGATGTTTGTTCAGTACAAAATTGTGAAATTTGTTTAAATCATATTGTTATCTATATTACTTATGCTATCAGGAGTGTATCAATATTGATATTGATCTTGATTTCAATATTGATATCAATATTGATACACTCCTGATGCTATCAGGAAACAAATATAGTGTTTTCGTTCCAGGAACTATTTGCGCTAGGTTAGGGCTACTGCTAGCTGTGTAACAAAACCGCGTCCAACAGATTTTTCAAAATAGTTAACTTCAGAGCACATTTCTGGCTCAATGAGCACATTTCGTGATGTTTGCACACAGCAAGTATGCTCACAGTAGGTCTATATAGGCTTTTTGTTGTGAGGTTTATCCATTTTATGCTCTCCTCACAGGTACTGTATGTTTTTTTTTTGCAGAGCATACTAGTGCAAACGGATCCATTTGACCATTGCTTCATGGGAAAAAAATGTGTCGCATATCTACTACATACGAATATGAAATTACTAGAAGAACCAAGTCTAGGACTCGGTAGCCGTGTGCTGATCGAAGAACGTCTCATCTGGAAATCAATTCAGCATCTAAAGTGTTTCAAATGCACTCTGAACTTTTTATTATGGTATTTGTTTTCATAGGTGTGTATCTCCATGTGCGGCGCAGTATTATTATCTCTATATGACTCACAATTACTAGGGCCTCGCCCTGGAGGTTGGCTGTAACCCATGTCTGTCAGCCCCTCTCGCGTCTATCACGCAGCCATTTATTCGGCCAGCCATTGTCCATGTAGCGCTGTGTCGTTAGAGCAGCCGTTATTCTCATGGTCTGCACAGGATTACTTGGAGGCATTGTATGTAGTATGTAAGTAACTGTGATTCTAAGCACATATGCGTTGTTAACGGCCATCCGTGGTACCGGTCAGTTATTACACTGAGCTTCAGTTACGTCAGGCAACAGATGAGTAGTACATAGCGATTGGCAGTTCATCTTGGCATTCGCTATGTGTTATGTTTTATTGGTGTTTCGTTCACATACCTTGTTCTTTTATGCATACTCTTGTGTAACGATCTTGCTGATTTTATAGTGTCATGTAAGTTTTATCTATCACTCTACATTTTCAAGTGGATTTAAAATGCAATTTGCTGTATGAGTCTCTAGACATAGGTATTTCTAGACTTGAAATCTAGAAATAATCCTGTATATTTTGTTCGCTGGCAATGTGCAATCACATGCAATGTGCAATCAAATGCAATGTGCAATCAAATGCAATGTTGTTACATGCAATGTGCAATCAAATGCAATGTTGTTACATGCATTGACCATCGTCATTTCGTCAGAGTAATAGATGAGATTCAAACTCATTTTGTAGTTTCATGCTGCTCAAATAGCACTCACCTTCTCATTGGGCATGATGCGGTACTTGTAGTATTGTTAGGCTACAAGTAATTAGCTGCTCATTAGTGATGTCATGCTATTATACTGAAATCTCAATCTAGACAAAGTTTGTTGTTTTACTTTTATGTTAGGAGTGCAATTTACCATTATTCATATGTGTATCTTATGAGGATTTTGAAATTCTGATTAATATAGCCAAAGATTAAATGCCAAAGATGGGTAGCTAAACGATCTACGAACAAAATAGTGTGCAATAAGTACTAGCGAAATTTTTGTGCACTCAAGAATATTTTGTAATGTTGAAATGCGTTATTCTTTCTAAATCAGTCTAATTATCTCCTTATGGTCCTACTCATATTGTGTATCACAAGCGAGGTACTGGAGGTTTTATCTTTGTTTGAATCTGGTTGGGAAGTTTTTTCAGGGATTGAACGTTGGCCTGCTGTTTTCAGCCAGGTTCTAATGCAGGAGTGTAATACGAATTCATATTTTGTAATTGGAAGTCGGGAGTCGTGTGCCTTAATTACCTGCTCATCGGGTGCCTGAGATATTTCATCTAAGGTCCAAACAGGTGGATTTGGCAAGGAGAAGGATTATTTTGAATTTTACGGGATAATGCAATTTTTTCATGTTGTATGGAATTGTTCTGTGTGTGCATATATCTGAATTCTTTATGTGCATAGTTCTAACTCCTGCCTTGTATGTAACAAACATATCAAGAATATTCGAGATTCTAGCAATAGAACAGGGTGTGCCTTCTTGGAAAGCAAGTTTTACATGATAAATGTTTTTACCCGTTCAGTTATGGCACGCCGTCAGTTATGCGTGTCTTCATTTTACACAAAAATAAATTGTTTAGAATACCTGTGTTTTTATTGTTTCCATTTCGCCAAGGAATTTATACTGTATTTGGGTATAACAGTTGCTGAGCGATTACGACTTCGATGAAACGCATTTTCTGTTGAAGAGAACGATCATTTTCCTAAAATGTGTGCATACATCCGGATGAATTCTACCAGGGTACGGGAGACGGAGACGGGAGAAAACGGGGCGGGAGTGGGAGGATTGAGAAAAAGAGAGTATACTAAGTAGATCAAAATAAAAGAAATCCATAGCACGAGAAATAAATACATGAGAAAATACGTTGTACCGGATAAATACATTTATCACGCAAACTGTCAGAGAAACTAATTACATTCAAAAAGAAAATGCAAATATAAAGAATCCTGGAGTGTTGAGGGAGGGAGATAGGAGGTGGGCCAAGAGGAGGCGCGGAGGCGGAAGAGAAGGGGAGGAGGCAGGAGGAGAGGGGGAGGGAGGCGGGCAGAAGACAACCCCTGTACCTCCCTCCATTATAATAATTCTGATTGTCACCGTGTCCCTGCCTCCTAAACCCTATAAATAACTACACCGTGACTACCCCAGCCCGTCTGTGAGACGGAATAGTCTAAAGCAGGCACGTAACCATGTGCGCATATATGAATTATTTCTACCGGTAGATGGCCCGAGAATGTCATATTTGATCAAAGTCGCTGCTACATTATTGAAATGCATACATCGAAGTGCACAGTAGGATGGGCATTTCACGGCCAAACCTTTACCAATCTTATCCAGTAAATGTTGTTCTGTATAGGTACTGTAATTATATTAATTCCACTCACGTTAAATACGTTTAGAGTATTATAATAAATTTAATAATGCGTTTTACGATTACATGCAACATACAATGCGCATATGAATTATTTCTCCCGATAGATGGCGCGAAGATGTCATTTGATCAATGTCGAGCGTTGTATAGACGCATGGAATCAGGTGAAATAAACAACTGCATAGTTTGTATTGTAATAACAACAGACATTCTTCGGCATCGATTGATGTTACGATATGCTATTATATTTATATTATATTTATTAATATGCCCGTGACTTTTGCTTAGCACCCCAGATTAGTTCATTAATTTCTATAATAGTTTTAATACGGTACCCTAAACCATAGATATATACAACACATGTGGGTTCAAGGATAGAGAACATGGCTCCCATTGAGACCTAAGTCATTTCGTAAATGTGGGGGTAGCCCCTTTAAAATCGACAGGGGTCTGTTGAGGGTGTTCTTTGTTGATTCGACTGATAAACATTATTGAATTAATAGGAAGTGTCGAAAAAAATGCGTTGAAGCGACCCTACCCGTTTTCGGCCGTCCTGACCATTGCGACGCGCGAGAATATTCCGTCCCTTCCTCTGCTAGGCCCTGAAATCCGGCCTGAAATCCAGTGAGGGATTATTTATAATCTAGAACTGGCGACTGTTACACGTCGCCAACACTGGCAGCAAGAACAAGTCGGCACCTGCAGCTACGCCTACAGGCTACAGCACACACGCGGCCATTGACTATATAATATAACAACGTTTGTTATATATATAGTCAATGCCGTGTGTGCTGTAGCTGCAGGTGCCGACTTGTTCTTGCTGCCAGTGGTCGCCAACGTATGTTAAGCGAGAAGCGCGAGGGCTATATATAGTTCTAGAGCTACATGTAGCCTATAGCTTAGTGTGTACTAATTACTATAGCCTAGGCCTCGAATCTTAGGTTTGTTTATTGTTCTATTTACTTTTTGTCAGACCAGCAATAAATTGTTCCCTAGAAGTAGAAGTATTTATAATCTGGTGACGTTTAGTACTAGTAGGTATACTAGCCTATACTATATAGGCTCTAAGTCTAAGGCTGTGCTAGTGTCAGATTTACACAAATTCTTAGAGCAAAAGCTATATGGCACTATGCATGGTGTAGAGTTCTGTCTGACTGAAAGTGGAACTTGGAAGTGAAAGGCGCTAATTGCCGAGTTGGTGACACTCACACAGACGCGATGGATCAGAGACTTGTTTCTCAGCTGTCGCCGTGGCGATCTCGAACACGTCACGTATGTATGTTTAGCTGTCTGCATCTACATGTTTCAGCACTTTATCATAGTCTATCAATTAACCATGCAGAGGATATGCAATACTAGTACTAGTAGTACATCATATTCAGCGTGTTAAAGAAAATTATTTCTTAAATAACTGCAGAATCGGTGAAAATATGTATAATGTAGTAACACTATATAGTCTCACCTATAACTGTCATATATCATATGTTGCGCTTTTTCTTACGCGTATGGATACTCTCTGTGTGCGGTAAAGGTCGGCGCGGGGGTTCTGCCCGCCGTGCGTGAATAAAGATAATGCGTTTACCTAATGTCTTACGCCTTCTCGTGGCTATGCATACTAAACATTACATGGTGGCAGCGGTAAACAGCCGTGGAGATGACAAGAGTGACTGGTGAGTCGGATTCATGCGTTTTCCCGTCATGACACGCATATTAAGACAAACGTGACTTTTCGTTCGGTCGCTCACGGCTTCGACAAGTACAGGCAGATATACGCCGCTTTATACACACGCGAGCGACTCCGTGGTGAAGTCAGATTCTACACGCGCGATACAACGGATGGCACACTGTCAGCAACAGAGGCAGGCGCCGCTGTGTGTGACAGAAATGCAGGGACATGGATACGCACCTTTTACAACGTTTAAGGTTTCTGGATTCTACATTGACTGTTACAATATAGGGACTCGACCCCATTGTGCTGTGCTATCCTGTTGAGCTGTACATACCTACTGTGTGAGTCGGTATGGGGGAATTATCTGGCATCACACCACCACGTATGGACTGGTCAGCTCCTGACTTACCAACTGCATTCATAGAATTCAAGCCAGTACTGTCCTTGATTCTATCAGGACCACTCAAGGAAAAATCAGTGAAAACAAGCCAATTTCATCTGATTTGGATTGGCCAGGAAGGACTGAAATCTTCACACTCATGAACATTGTTGCGCGACAACCGCGAAACATTATGGATAGATTTGAAGCATTCATAGAACCAACTTCAAACTTCGCGGTCCCATCGTTTCAGTTACAGAGTGTCCGACAAAGCCTGGTGAGTCAGTTGATGAATTTATCCTCCGTGTAAGACTCTCGCCAAGAAATGCAAGATTCTCTGAAGCCGAGATGGAGGAGAGACTAATTGAACAGCTGATCGTAGGAACAAACCACAAAAAGATACAAGAAGTCCTGTTGGGTAAAGACGACAAACTAAAGCTAGAACAAGCACTAGATGTTGCTAGGTTCCGTGAAGCCACTGACTCACACATGAAACAATTTGACGAAGCTTCCGGTGTGTCAACAGTACACAATGTGTCAGCGCACTCGCACCCACACAATGCGATAGTTGGGAAAAACCATCCACCAAGCCTAGAGAGCGCTTGCCCGCTTTGGATCAAGGTGTGAATTTGTAAAAAATTCAACCACTGGAGACAGTGTGCAGATCACGCAACACTAAACACAGACTACAGAGGTCAAGATCCATGTCAAGGGGTAGAGGCAGGGCAGAGGCAGACACACACAGATTCTCGACGCCACAACGTCGTGAAAGTCATGAAGTGTCTGATATGAGTACTGCGGCCCTAGGTGGGGACTTCGAAAACTTATCATTTGGATCTGTCGACGTCAATAATGACAGTCGAGATGAGGTATATGCTACAGTGCAGCGTGACTCTGGCGGCAGAACCCAGCACACCATGCACTCTAGAGTGAAGGTCGAAACAGCGCACAGGAACCTACTCCGCTACGAGTATTCCGTCGCATGTATCCTGAGAAGTTAGACAGCGAGGGGTTTCCAAAAACTGGATCCACAACCTTGTGTCCCACTAGGCTAACTGCCTACAATGGTTCCAAGATTCCTCAGTATGGTGTGATCAAAATACCATGCAAATTCCACAGCAATTCCAGCCTGTCGGAATTCTACGTCACAGACTCCAGCGGTCCTGCCATCCTTGGTCTTCCAACATTACGAGCACTGAATCTCGTCACACTCAACTGGCAGTTCAGCAGTGGGTCTCAACTCCAAGGAAGATCTCCGCAGATGTATCCCGACGCGTTTCAAAGGCATCGGACATTTCAAAGGGAAATTTCACACACCGCGATGATCAGTCCGTACCTCCAGTCGGCCATGCCACGACGTTGTCCTATTCACATTAAGGATGAACTGAAGCATGAACTGGACACCATGGAACAGGTTGGAGTAATCGCCAAAGTGTCCGAGCCTACAGACTGGGTGAACAGTCTGGCTTATTTCGCAGGCCAATGGCAAACTACGGGTCTGCCTCGACCCAAAAGACCTTAACAAAGGCCATAAAGGACCTCACTATCGCACTCTGACGCTGGAAGAAATCACCCACAAATTTGCAGGTGCTACGGTATTCTCCAAACTTGACGCGCGTCATGGGTATTGCGCAGTTCAACGGTGAGTGAGAGATCAGCCGTCTCCCACTTTCAAGGCCCCTTCGGACGGCTATTGCTTCCGGCGACTTCCATTTGGGCTCAACTTGAGTCAAGAGCGTGTCTTCAGGAAGGCGATGGACAACATCCTTGAACGCTGCACTGGAGTCGTTGGTATTGCCGACGATGTCGCAGTAGTCGTAGAGACCAAGCTGAACACGACAAGAACCTCATACAGGTTATGTCAGTCGCCAGAGAAGAAGCGCTGACTTTCAATTTCGGAAAATGTGAGATTAACAGACCTTCGATCAAATTCTTTGGGATGCGGTACGATGCAGACGGAGTTCCACCCTGACCGCCGACAAAGTCGAAGCCATTCAGGCAATGGACATCCCGCGTCAGCCAAGCAGTTGCAGGAGTTCCTGGGTATGTTACGTACCTGTCTCCATTTCTACCCCATGTGTTCAGCTAACTGCACCCCTAGCGGGAACTCATCAAGAAGGACGCAGTGTTTGATGGACCCCTCTCACCAGGTGGCGTACGATAGAATAATCTCACTCATTACGCGAGGAGGAAGTCTCCTTGAGTTACTTCGATCCCAGGGAGCCATCAGTACTTCAAGTCGATGCTTCCAGCAAGGGACTGGGGCGCTGTATCTCATTCAACGCGAGACAAACCAATTGCTTCGCATCAAGTCTCTGAGCGAATGCGAGCAAACGCTACGCCAACATAGAGCGCGGAGCTGTGGCAGTAGTCTTTGGCGTGTGAAAAGTTCCACACCTACCTGTACGCGAAAACGGTTTGTCGTCCAGTCTGATCACAAGCCCTAGAGTGATACATCTGAAAACATATCATCTGCTCCACAACGTTTGCAACGCATGCTGCTACGAATTCAGCCAGTATTGACCTCCAGTTTAGTCTACAAACCTGGAAAGGAAGTAGCAGTGGCCGATGCTCTGTCTAGATCGCCAGTGTCAGATAGTACTACTATAGATCTTGACGTCAAGTTCCCTAGTGCAGTTCAGTAACAGAGCAACATGAACTGGCGGAAGGCGAACACAGTCTGACACCGAGCTACAGGCACTCGAGAGTGTGATTCTGTCACGTTGTGCCAGAGAGACAAAACGAGCTTCCTGCTACGCTGAGGCAATACTGGTCTTATCGAGACGAGCTCTCGATCCAGATGGCATCATCGTGAAAGGCGAGCGTCGTTGTCATCGCCTGCCAGCATGCGAGTGTTATATCCTGGAGAAACTCCACGAGTCCACCAGGGCATCGAAAAAAACACAGATGAGAGCTCGTACCTGTGTATTCTGGAAAACCTTGCAACCCGGACATCGAGAACATGATCAAATCATGTCACTCTGCCAACAGTTACAAAGAAACAGAGTCCGGAGCCTCTTCTCAGCCACATGTACCTACACGTCCGTGGCAAATGATTGTAGTGACCTTTCTACCTCGATGGATGCGGTACATCATTTACTGTGATTATTACTCGAAATTCCAATAATCAGGAAATCCACGAAGACGACCGGAGAAAGTGTTGTGAGCATAACTAAGCAAGTGTTTGCTGAGCAAGGCATTCCGGAGACCATGATTAGTGACAACGGGCCCCAGTACGCGAGTTATGCATTCAAGCGATTCACAGAGGACTGCGGACTTCCGACACATCACGTCAAGCCCCCATTTCCTCAATCGAACGGATTCATTGAGAGGCAGATACAGACAGTGAAAGTACTCGTCGCCAGTCTGAAGCTGCTCACACCGACCCAGATGGCGCTACTGATTCTCAGATCTACGCCTGTCGACTGTCACCTCTCATCTCCAGCTGAGCTGCTCAACGCACGCAAGTTCAGGAGCAATCTACCTGTGAAGATCACTAACACAGCCCCTGATCGAGATGACATAGTAGATAGACTGTACCATAGTCAGGTTACTCAAAAGCGTACCACGACCAGAGTTCAAGGCAAAGAGTTATCTCCCTGGTTCCTGGCAGCCGGTAAGGGTACGCGATGAAGTAAACCAGCAAATGGCAACCAGCAATTGTTTCCACCACGCTGGATGCACCTCATCCCAAGAGTTCAGATGAACTCGGGGACTGTACTCAGGAGGAACGACGTTCTATCCGCGGAGACCGGTGAAACTCAATCTGACATCTCGTGATACCCCGAGTCGTTGGACACTGAGGTCCAATCAACAACCAAACACGCAGCTGACCGCACCCCCAAAAAACATGTTCGTTTCCGACCAGAACCAGAGGCCGCGATGAAGTCATGCGGCAGTTCGTCCAGAGAAAGAGGAATCGATGCATACAGAACTAAATCAGGTCGAACTGTTAAACCACACAGAAATTGAGTTGTTTGAACTTTGAAGCAAGTGTTGTTCATGTTATTCAAGCAAGTCATGTAGACAATTTTGTGTAACTTTGTTCTGTTACTTAATTCCATTGTTACTACGGACTGTAAACACAAAACAACTCACACATGTATTTGTTGGTAAGAGTAGTGGCCATTTAGTATCTTGGAAGTGTGCGGTCAGACATCTGGTGCAAGCGGGCACTAGGGCCAGTACAATTTAGTGTGTGTGACAATTTTACTGAAACAGTTATCAGTGTGTACATCTTCTCTCAGAGAAGGGGGATGTCATATATCATATGTTGCGCTGTTTTCTTACGCGTATGGATACGTCTGTGTCTGGCGGTAAAGGGTCGGCGCGGGCGGTTCGCCCGCCGTGCGTGAATAAAGATAATGCGTTTACCTAATGTCTTACGCCTTCTCGTGCTATGCATACTAAACATTACAATAACAAACATGTTTCTGTTTACCCAGTATTATAAAACTTACCATAAGTTTGTGCTGTTATTGTATAATGCAGCCACATTCTTTCGTATTGAACTAATTACCTTGAAATTGGCAATGATCAGACAAGGTTACATCTCGTTGAGTGATGAAGTGGCCGGGAGTCTCGCTCTCTATCTCCATCTTCCTCTCTCTCTCTCTCTCTCTCTCTCTCTCTCTCTCTCTCTCTCTCTCTCTCTCTCTCTCTCTCTCTCTCTCTCTCTCGTCTCGCTCTCGCGTCTCGCTCCGCTCTTCGCTCCGCTCCGCACTCGCACTCTCTCTCTCTCTCTCTCCTCTCTCTCTCTCTCGCTCTCTCTCTCTCTCTCTCTCTCTCTCTCTTCTCTCTCTCTCTCTCTCTCTCTCTCTCTCTCTCTCTCTCCTCTCTCTCTCTGTCTCCTCTCGTCTTCTGTGTGGGTTTGCTGAGC
>NW_014577097.1:250071-260906 GCF_000485595.1 Priapulus caudatus | reverse complement strand
GTCATTAACCACTACCAGGCGAGTTTATATAATATATATATATATATATTATATATCAAGAGTAGATAATAACAATGTGTTATATATCTACTCTTGAGTATATATATAAACTCACGAGTATGTTCATGCTATTAGTATTCTGAGAACAATTTATACAGTTGTCTCGGTATGAGCAGTATATGTTATTTTTATTAGTATTTAGCATATATAGCTGTGCCAGCATTGACGGGTGTACCTCGTGTGAGGGGGTGTACGGGGAGACGGGAGACGGGAGAAAACGGGGCGGGGAGTGGAGGATTGAGAAAAAGAGAGGTATACTAAGTAGATCAAATAAAAGAAATCCATAGCACGAGAAATAAATACATGAGAAATACGTTGTACCGGATAATACATTTATCACGCAAACTGTCAGAGAAACTAATTACATTCAAAAAAGAAAATGCAAAATATAAAGAATCCTGGAGGTGTTGAGGGAGGGAGATAGGAGGTGGGCCAAGAGGAGGCGGGAGGCGGGAAGAGAAGGGGAGGGAGGCAGGAGGAGAGGGGAGGGAGGCGGGCAGAAGACACTCCCTGTACCTCCCTCCATTATAATAATTCTGTATTGTCACCGTGTCCCTGCCTCCTAAACCCTATAAATAACTACACCGTGACTACCCAGCCGTCTGTGAGACGGAATAGTCTAAAGCAGGCACGTAACCATGTGCGCGCATATATGAATTATTTCTACCGGTAGATGGCCCGAGAATGTCAATATTGATCAAAGTCGCTGCTACATTATTGAAATGCATACATCGAAGTGCACAGTAGGATGGGCATTTCACGGCCAAACCTTTACCAATCTTATCCAGTAAATGTTGTTCTGTATAGGTACTGTAATTATATTAATTCCACTCAACGTTAAATACGTTTTAGAGTATTATAATAAATTTAATAATGCGTTTTACGATTACATGCAACATACAATGCGCATAGAATTATTTCTCCGATAGATGGCGCGAAGATGTCATTTGATCAATGTCGAGCGTTGTATAGACGCATGGAATCAGGTGAAATAACAAACTGCATATTTGTATTGTATTAACAACAGACATTCATGTTCGGCATCGATTGATGTTACGATATGCTATTATATTTATATTATATTTATTAATATGCCCCGTGACTTTTGCTTTAGCACCCCAGATTAGTTCATTAATTTCTATAATAGTTTTAATACGGTACCCTAAACCATAGATATATACAACACATGTGGGTTCAAGGATAGAGAACATGGCTCCCATTGAGACCTATGTCATTTTCGTAAATGTGGGGGTAGCCCCTTTAAAATCGACAGGGGTGCTGTTGAGGGTGTTCTTTGTTGATTTCGACTGATAAACATTATGTGAATTAATAGGAAGTGTCGAAAAAAATGCGTTGAAGCGACCCTACCCGTTTTCGGCCGTTCCTGACCATTGCGACGCGCGAGAATTTCCCGTCACCTTCCTCTGCTAAGGCCCTGAAATCCGGCCTGAAATCCAGTGAGGGGATTATTTATAATCTAGAACTGGCGACTGTTACACGTCGCCAACACTGGCAGCAAGAACAAGTCGGCACCTGCAGCTACGTACAGCTACGCACACCACCGGCATTGACTATATAATATAACAACGTTGTTATATTATATAGTCAATGGCCGTGTGTGCTGTAGCTGCAGGTGCCGACTTGTTCTTGCTGCCAGTGGTCGCCAACGTAGTGTTAAGCGAGAAGCGGAGGGCTATATATAGTTCTAGAGCTACATGTAGCCTATAGCTTAGTGTGTACTAATTACTATAGCCTAGGCCTCGAATCTTAGGTTTGTTTATTGTTCTATTTACTTTTTGTCAGACCAGCAATAAATTGTTCCCTAGAAGTAGAAGTATTTATAATCTGGTGACGTTTAGTACTAGTAGGTATACTAGCCTATACTATATAGGCTCTAAGTCTAAGGCTGTGCTAGTGTCAGATTTACACAAATTCTTAGAGCAAAAGCTATATGGCACTATGCATGGTGTAGAGTTCTGTCTGACTGAAAGTGGAACTTGGAAGTGAAAGGCGCTAATTTGCCGAGTTGGTGACACTCACACAGACGAGCGATGGATCAGAGGGACTTGTTTCTCAGCTGTCGCCGTGGCGATCTCGAACACGTCACGTATGTATGTTTAGCTGTCTGCATCTACATGTTTCAGCACTTTTCATAGTCTATCAATTAACCATGCAGAGGATATGCAATACTAGTACTAGTAATACATCTATTTCAGCGTGTTAAAGAAAATTATTTCTTAAATAACTGCAGAATCGTGAAAATATGTATAATGTAGTAAACTATATAGTCTCACCTGATAACTGTCATATATCATATGTTGCGCTGTTTTCTTACGCGTATGGATACGTCTGTGTCTGGCGGTAAAGGGTCGGCGCGGGGGTTCTGCCGCCCGTGCGTGGTAAAAAGATAATGCGTTTACCTAATGTCTTACGCCTTCTCGTGCTATGCATACTAAACATTACATGTGGCAGCGGTAAACCAGCCGTGAGATGACAAGAGTGACTGGTGAGTCGGATTCATGCGTTTTCCCGTCATGACACGCATATTTAGACAACAGCCGGGTGGAGCTGTCACTCGATCTGCCATGTTGTGTGCTAGAGCAGAGGGCAACATGGGTAGGGCTAGCATGAGTCTCTATTGCCAAGCACTGTGCACTTTACACTCTGCGGAGTCATGGAGGCTGTGGTGTTAGAGCCAGCATAGTTGTATTTCACCCAGTATGTGTTGGTGAGCCTGCACACAAGCAGTAGAGCCTATGTACGTGTAGCCTTACACATAATGTTTCCATGCATTTCTTGCATCGACCAGGCACGTACGTGTGTCATATTGCTTAGAATTTTTACTCATTCACATGCAGGTATCTAGTGGAGCAGCTAGAAGTAGAGCTGAACATCAGAGATCGTTGGGATAGCACTCCGTTATACTACGCTTGCCTGTGCGGACATAGCGAAGTGGTGCATTACTTGCTCATCAGAGGTATATGTCCAATTTTACATTAACTGTCATAACATCACATGAAGCTTCTGGCAGGTTCTCCTAATGGTGTAATTAAGCGTGTGTTGCCCATCCACTTTAAGATGTTTGTATCTCTGCCTATCTATAATAATTTTTTTCAAATTACTTAATTCACACACTGAAAATTGAGAGCCTTGAAAATGGTATGCGGTCTATATTATTATGACACATCTGCAAAATGTCTTTGCAGGTTCTGAGGGGGTTTATCCTGACAGCCTTTGTTAGCAGGAATGCCATGTATATAGTCACTGGTTTACTGTGTATTTATTAGTAACAAATAAAATCACTTCATGCGACCAGCCGTCAAAGAATATAAACAGTAACGTAGCATATATGTCCTGAAAAAATGCCTTCACGCTTATTGCTCAGACTGTAGAATTTGTCGCACTTTACATTTGCAGGTGCAAAATGCGAGGCTAACACATTCGATGGCGAACGCTGTCTGTACGGGGCGCTGAACGACGACATCCGAAACATGCTGAAGAATTACAAGGTCATAACTGCGCAGTGCATGAGGAGAGACAGCTATCAGGAGTTTCTCCGTAGGTATGGGCGCGATCCCCGATCGATTCGCGTGGCCCACCCCCTCCAGGAAGCAAAGCCGTTATACTGGTACAGGGTTCCCAAGGGTCCTGGAAAACCTGGAGAGTCCTGGAATTGTAGCTTTGGAAAGTCATGGGAAACAAGGCTATAACTATGTTTCGTCCTAGTAATTCCTCGGAATTGAACTCATATCTATATTGTCTAAGAGATGTAATCAAATTTGCTTCTTGTAAGTGTTTACTAATCGTCGATTAAACAGTACAAGGCACGAAGATTGTATTCAGCTAAAATGTCGTCATGGAAAAAACGGGCTTTTAAATCCTAGAAAACATCAAAAACTATTGCATGTGCATTTTATGTACGAACTCTGTAGTAGATGGAGCATTCAGTGATGTTTGTGTGCGTTGGACGTGTCTATATTAAACTTTGGCGCCGTGCGCGTGATAGTGCCTGCAGGTTGTAATCCATGCCTCTGTCTATCATTGCAATTTTCAATTGCAGGTAATTGTTTGGTATTTTTTTTGCCTCCGTGCAATTCCATTAAATGCCATGATGTCTGTGTATTCATCCATGTCTTAAGTAGTGTTGATAAAACGTGAATTGCCTTAGTGCGCCTCCTGTTAAAAAAAACGTTTGTCATGGTGCTATTTCAACTTGCCTTGGCACCCTAAAATTGCTGAATAAACCTTAGTTAAAACTTGGCTTGCACTTGAACAGAATAATTTGATAATGTAGTTCAATTGCTGTGCTGTACGCGGCGTTTTCCTCGCTGCGATCAGGCTGCTGGAGGATGCAACATACGCTGACGTGTGGTTCGTAGTGCACGGCGAGCGATTCGCTGGCCATCGCTGCATCCTCAGCGCACGCAGCCAGTACTTCGCTGAGATGTTCATGGATAGGTGGCAGCAGCGCAGCATTGTCCACATCACGCACCCGCTGGTCAGGCCAGCGGCGTTCAGGTATGATCGCTTACCGTCGAATTTTTAGCTTTACGGGTTTAAGTCTGTTGCTGTATTATATGCTATAGAATCGTAGTCCGTCTTGCAAATTCATATGCCTGAATCTAATATAAATTGGAAGAATAAAGCGAGGGATAGAATAATAAATCATGGAGAGAGATAGTTGGTTGCCCTTACATCAAACTCTATGTCTATCTCTGGTGGGTCGCACCGCATATAACACTGTGCTCTGATTGGTTCAAATTTAATTAGATTACACTAAAATTTACTGGTTCTAACTGTTTAGTGGCACGCGAATCAGGGTGTCCTGCATATATTGCATCACTCACATTGAGGCTCATGCTGCATGCAGTACTTCTACATGGGAAGCCTGCACGTCTATTATATAGTACTATATCTATGATGACGTGACGTCATTCTAACATATGTCACCACCTCGCGTGTGTGTGCGCAGGCTCATGCTGCATGCAGTACTTCTACATGGGAAGGCTGCACGTCTATTATATAGTACTATCTATGATGACGTGACGTCATTCTAACATATGTCACCAACTCGCGTGTGTGCGCAGGCTCATGCTTCAATACCTTTACATGGGAAGGCTGCACGTCTATTGTATAGTACTATATCTATGATGACGTGACGTTATTCTAACATATGTCACCAACTCGCGTGTGTGCGCAGGCTCATGCTTCAATACCTCTACATGGGAAGGCTGCATGTCTATTATATAGTACTATATCTATGATGACGTGACGTCATTCTAACATATGTCACCAACTCGCGTGTGTGTGCGCAGGCTCATGCTTCAATACCTCTACATGGGAAGCCTCGAGGTCCATGTTGACCAGGTCGAGTCCGTCATCGTCCTCGCAAAGCAGTGCCACCTGGTGGACCTAATCGACGAGCTGGAGGCGCGGCAGCGGAAGCTGCGCGAGTTTCTCGCCGCGAAGCCCGGCACGAGCGTCACCATGGTTACCGTCGAGGCGAGCGAGGGCGGCGGCGGCGGCTGCTGCGCGACCGTCGCGGGAGACCTTGGCATGCTCGCGGAGCAGGCGTTGCCGGCGGCGCTAGCTCGCTGGGTGTCCGGCAGCGAGCTGCCGTTCTACCCGAGCGAGCGGTCGCCGTTCGCGGACGTCTGCTTCGTCGTCGACGGCCACCGCTTCGCCTGCCACCGCGCGCTCTTCTGCGGCCGCAGCGACTACTTTCGCGCCGTGCTCGCCGACCACTTTGGCGAGGGCTGCGGCAGTGACGGTGGCGCCCCCGTCGTGGCGCTGCGCAGCGTGTCGGCGGCGGTGTTCGTCGCCATCGTCTACTACGTCTACACGGACGGCGCGTGTGTCGCGGACGACGTTGTCTGCGAGGTGCTGACGGCAGCGGACATGCTGCTGCTGCCGGGGCTGAAGCGACAGTGTGGAGCGCGCATGGCACTCGCGCTCACGCTAGATAACGTCGTTGATGTGCTGCGGACCGCACGACTCTTCCAGGTTAGTGCCTGCAGTACTTAGTCTTGATCTGAGGTTAGTCTAGCTAGTATTTAGTTAGTCTATAGTAAGTCTATTTAGTCTCTATTAGTCTATAATAAGTCTATTTAGTCTCTAGTTGGTTTTTTGTTAGTCCATGGTTAATCTTAATTAGTAGTCTCTAGTTAATCCTAGTCACTAATAATTACTCTGTATATATGTTTAGTTTAGTCTGTAGTTAGTTTCAGTTTATTGTCTAGTTATTCTTTTAGTCTATTTTCGTTGGGTTACGCTCTAGATCGTATCGATTTTGTACCTCGTTACCCTTTCGAGATCTCTAGCTAGTCTCGGCAAGGTTTCAAGGTATGGCGGCGCCTCCGACAGGCATATTTCTCATTCACTTCAAGTTGATACAGCAAGCAAATTCATATAACATTCTTCGATCAGTTGTCACCTCAACATGAGGGAGTGGCTGTGCTCTTTGTGCTGTTCATCGTAGCGGGTGCATAACACACCGCAACGATGGCCTCTGTACCGTGGCGAGTGACCGCTGCTTTGGAATTAAGGCTCGTTGTCAAAAAATACAGACGCTGCAATGCTGAAGCCATATAGATTCATTGCGCCATTGTTGGCGGACAGATGCGTGGATGGATATCAGCATTAGCGTGCTAGGGACATGGCATAACTAGACTATCGCGACTGCAGCCACCAAGACCTTGCCTTTGTACGCGCTGGGACCAGGGTCAGAAGCAAAACTACCTTCAACGTCAGTGTTAACATTGACATTTTCGCATAGACCGTTGACAGAAATGTGGTAAAGTAACGAGTTTCATGTAGAGGTCATGTAGAGGTCCGGTCGACTAGAAAATGTTAATGAAACGACTAATGTTAAGACTAATTTTGTTTCTGACAACGGGCCTGGTCCCAGCGCGTACAAAGACAAGGTCTTGATGGCTGTAGTCGCGATAGACTAGCCGTGTGATGTCCCTAGCAAGTTGATGCTGGCATTCATCCACGCATCTGTCCGCCAACAATGTTGCAGTGAATCTATATGGCTTCAACGTTGCAGCGTCTGTATTTTTCTGCCTGCTTTCCCAGTGCAACTGTCAAGGCTGGAGGTCGATCATACTGCTGTGAATCTACGGGCGCGTTTGTTTGGGACGAATCCGTCGGATCGCGATCATGTGATCCTGATCCGACCAAACAAACGCAAACTCACTTTCACAGGTTCACGTTTCGCTGTGACCTATCACGGGATGGTTCATAACAAAGAACAAGCTGTGATTGGCTGAGGCGCGGGTCGCCATATTGGATCCGATTCGAATCCACCTCGCTAGCATGATCGGGTTCGGTGGATCGAGATCAAGTGATCCGACCAAACAAACAGTCAGATCAACGAATCCATTGGATCGAGATCCGTGGATCCGACCAAACAAACGCGCCCTAAATGGCTGCACCGTACTACAGCATCTGTTATATTTCCCATGCTCGTTTTTCTACTGCAGCTGTCGCGGATGGAGGTGAGTTGCACAGAGTTCATCGCCACGCACCTGGAAAGCGTCGTCGAGATGACGGACTTCCATCGCGTGATCGAGAGCGATGCGGCGAGCGTGAAAGCGAGGCAGGAGACGGACACGATCGACATCGTCGACGACGTCAGGTAACGGCGATTATCGTTATGTCACGGCGTCATGTCACGATCATCGATTATACTCGATCATCGGTTGAACAGTGGCTCGAACAGTGCGTGCGTGCGTCGCCTTGCGGGCACGGTAGGCGCGCAGTAAGATGAGTCATAGAAGCGAATCGCTGAATGTTCTGTCAGGGCGGATGCGTCAACAGTTACTTAGTGTAAGCTCAACATAACATAATCATACGGGGTCTGTGTACATGCGTAAACATACACGTAATAGCTGGACTCTGCATCGTGGAAAAAACACTACACTCGTAATTTACCTGAGCTCTACGTGAGCAAACAGAAAACCTGTTGCTAACTTGATTGGCAGCGGAACTTTTAATAGCGAACAATCAGCAAACAAGTTCATGCATGCATATAGATTCGTGTAACAATTCCATCGATATTCAAGAATTATAATTATGAGTGATCGTAAATAATATATTTTACTTTTGAGTTGGAATACTTATGGGGTAGGCGTAACTACATATTAACTACTTAATCGAATACTACTGCTCGTAAACTTAATAGCTATCGTCTTATAGTCGCCATTTGTCTGCGGGCATCCCAAGTGATAATTGCAAATCAATTGCAATCAAAAGTTTTTATTCCTGGTGTATACCTCGAATGCGTCAACGTATTCTTCTATAACTTTTCTTAAAGGGTGTGTTTTATATGCGCACTATTCACACATGATAACTCTGATATCTCACGTCCCGCGAGCTCAGTATTATTTGAAAAGGCCCATCAGATCGTAGTAGTGATTGGTATCATAATAGTAAGAGCTTCTGAGACGTGAATCAGCTGATCACGTGACTAGCGTAGAGAACAGAGCGAGCAAACCTGAAGTTCAGCACGTTGCCGAAGCAGCAACCCTCACCTATATTCTGCGCTCACACTTACAATTCTTTCAGACTATAATAGTTTGGCCATATAGCGGGCGGTGTAGCATTTTCTTGTCTATCTAGTGTAGCCTCGCTTAAATTCAACAGTCACGCTGTGAGACGGTTCGTGTTTATTTCTCTCGGCTGGCGCATATGTAGAACATCCTCGCTCACAACGGTTATTATTCACACACAGAACTGTTATACGTTATTATAATATTTACCTTACTTGTTAACCATGAATTCGTGTATGTATCTTTTGTGTATAAATATGTTTATCTATATAGCTAACACAGTGCAAACACATAGAGTATAGTACTATAAGTAGCCATACGTCAGCAGCTGGCTTGCTCTGTCGCGTTCGACTCGTCCTCTATTCTCGACGAACACATTGCCCATGCTGTACACATCGTAGCGTAAAAACCCTGTTGTGTGTGTGCTTGCTGTGTGTGCTGTCGTGTGTGTGTGTGTGTGTGTGTGTCGTGTGTGTGTGGTATGTTTGTGTGTTGGTGTGTGCGTGTGTGTGCGCGGTGTTGCGGTGCGTTGTGCTGTTGTGCGTGTGCGTGGGTTGGCGTTGGTGGTGGCGTGTGCGTTGTGTGTGCGCAGTGCGTGTGTCGTGCGCTGTGTGCTGTGTGTGTGCTGTCGCCGTGGATGTGTATGTGTGTGTGCTGTGGTATGTCGTCGCGGTGTGTTGGGTGTGTGTTTACTGCCGAACGACCTCTCGCGTACCTCGTTGACCCACGACCTGCAGGCTCTCGTGTTCTCGTCTGCTACGCCATTTGGGCGAACACGACACAGCAGAACTCGTATTCTCTTACAAATACGCCGGCGGCGGCGACAAACCTTGCTATAGTAAAAATTCTACTGTACATCTAGGACGGGCAACACAAACACATTTTTACGGCGCTGGCTGTTGTGTTATTATCAAAAAACAGCGTCCCTATCGAGCTACGCCTTGCCTGCACAGCATTCCGCTCTGGCGGCCCAGTTTTATAATGACGAACTTCATCTGCGCCACATACAGGTTGTATTTTCGCCCCGGTGATAATGAAAAAGAAGCGTTTCAGAAAGCGAAATATTATATACGAATAATTGAAATTGCGAAATCCTTCAATATAAAACTCGTTCACGCAGTTAGCTTGGTGGCTGGAAGCTATATTATATATATAGTATATATTATATATATAATATATATAAAGAGTACATAATAGAGACTAGTGTTCTCTATATTATGTACTCGCGATCTTGATATATATATAATATTATATTGGCACATTACCATACAGACTACGAGAGCGTTATAAGCGAATATCGGGCTACAATTATACTGCCTTTGGTAAAATTCTGAGGCTTTTTTGGATAATTTTTTATGTGCGTGTCTTTGTGTTCTTCGTTCGTTGTTGGAAAGACGCGAGTTCACGCGTTCACCAAGCGGACCTACTTGTAAACATAATTGCGATGACTAACTGAGTTTATTTGAATCCCGTACATCGCTGCATTGACGTCACCGCGCCCTAGAGAGAATGCCTATTGCCACTGCATTACGTAACGTTGGTCCCGGTAGACTAGTGCTTAGCCCACAAAGGTTGGCCCGATCTCACCGGGTTCGTTGTATGTGTCTAATCACCCGGTGCGTCTGAGCCGTTGTTTGTCCAACATATATATTTATGTACTAGCAGGTTTTCGCCCGCGGAAGCCCCTGCGTACGCTAAACGCACCTACACATGTCGCTACTCGCACGCGTTATATACACGCAACGCATGTACCGAAACGGACACATTTCGTTACAAATATGTTAGCTTTGTTACTCAATGTAGGCACTTGCGAACACACGCACGCACACGAACGCACGCACACACTACACGCCACAAACTAGCACACGCACACGCACGCACGCACGCACGCCACGCGCACACAACACACACTATGCACACATGTAGACAGAAAAAGAGATTAGACTTTCACTATTCCACAGCTCGAACTGGTTCGAGAAAGATAGCAGGAGGACGAGAGAGATAGACACACACGCGCGCGCGCACACACAACACACACACACACACACACACACACACACACACACACACCACACACTCACACAACACACACACACACCACACACACACACACACACACACACACACACACACACACACACACACACACACTCCCCTTCTCTCTCTCTCTCTCTCTCTCTCTCTCTCTCTTTCTCGAACCAGTTCGAGCTGTGGAATAGGAAG
>NW_014577097.1:219175-247546 GCF_000485595.1 Priapulus caudatus | reverse complement strand
CACACGGACAGACATGCACTGTACGAAGCCTCACACACGCACACACACACACACACACACACACACACACACACACACACACACACACACCACACGCACACGCACACACACACCACAGACTCACACTCACACTCACACTCACACTCACACAGACTCACACTCACACTCACACTCACACTCACACTCACGCGCACGCGCACGCGCACGCCACGCCGCAACGCACACCAACACACACACACACATTGAGACATCCTACTCGCGGACCTCTAGCTCTGTCTGCTAGCGCTGCCCACAAACCGCTTCTCGTGTGAGGGGAACGATCGAAGAAAGAGTGGAGATATTCCATATAGCGCGGATTGAGAATCGCGCTCAGAAGATCTGAACTCATCGGACCCTGATCGGACCTAAAATTGTCTGCGTGTGCGCGCATGCGCAGTGTATTACGGTAGGCGGTATTATTCACGCTTGGAATATTATGCGTACAAACGGCGCCCGCATATGAAAGATTCGAGTACAACCCCGAGAGTAATTTCAATCCAATTTGCACGCGGAGATCCATGAGCGCCGTGCGCGTGGATTCTATATGCAGTGATGCCGTTATACATGCGGGAGATGCATCCTCCCAACTTAACGTATCCCAGCCAATTGACCACAATATTCGTCTGACAGCAGAGCGATTGGATAGACGTGCTTCTTGTCATTTCCCCACAGAAAGGGGAAACGCTGCCTACTGTACGATAGCGCGCTCTGATTGGTGGAAATTCAATAAATTATGTATAAGATGTGCTCGTCCTTTTACGGTTTGGTGCATGTGATCCGCCGGGCACACGTATACCACGTTAACGCGGTTTTTTTCTCTCGATTCACTCAGGTTTTCCGATCTTCCGCGCGACATGTTGAAGTTTTTCGCCGAGTTAACCAGTTTGCTGCTGCATGCGCGCAGCTTGCTAATGACAATGAATGCAATAAGGTGTTGAGCATCGATTTCAAGCGAGCGACAATGCATGCACGCGGCGTACGTGCGCGCTGCATGTCTACGACGAGCCATTCCGAGGTGGTTGGCTAACTCTCTGGCCTCTCTCACATCAATTATGATTGTGTCATTAATATGACGTCATTTTTCGTGCGTTTTTTACATGGATACACACAACTTGGCTGCGCTTCTAGCGGGCTGTCCGCCGCGCCTAACAAAAGCCGCCTGCCCGCTTGCCTGAGCGAAGTAGGTTATGGTTACTTTATATGGAAAGCAGATGGTGTTGTTTGCCAGTGCATTCTCGCAACCGGGTCAGCCAAACAGCCTCGTAACACATATCTACACTTGCCACGGTTTAGCCCTATGCAGGCCGACCGTATCTTATATAAGACACAGCGCGTCTCGTGTCAAACACGCACGCTTGCTGCTAGTATGCGGTTTCCAAACCAGCGTACGGCACACATATAGACGCTATTCAGTGCGCGGTACACTGCCAGCACACCGCGAGGATGAATCGATATATACAAATATTTCAAGAGTGAAAAAATCAGAGAGATATTATACATCCACTCCCGAAAAATTATTCACTCCTGAATAAATAGCCAAGAAAAGACGTAATAAATCCTTGGTCGCTTATAGGCTGGAGAACGTTAATTTTAATAATAAACTCTTCCAGGCTCCTTTATTTATAATCATGTACTTCTATTGTGATTGATATTTTGTTTCCTTACCGCGTCGAAAAGATAGGCCCTAATTGGATCGCTGCACATAGCTCGTTTAGATGCCGACTTACGGCCTCGATTTACGAATGAGAATACACCGCGCACATAACCTTCTTCCTATTCGGAATAATATTCTGCACGCGGGCTACAGTGTTCTATAAATATGTTTATATATGTTGGAAACGTGATCAGCATGTAGATGAATATTTGTGCTTGCGTGATCGAGGCATTTCACGTACTATCAATTCGCGACTATCAATGTCAATACGAATACGATTTAAATATTGTCGTCTTTTATTATGCTCATCTTTGCGTAGAAATCTTTTTGAGTGAGCCCCTCACCAACACGCAACACGCGATACATGCGCACGCGCCACGATGAGACTGGTCTCCGCCGGATTAAATTTTTCTATTTATGTTCAGGATTACAGGTAGCCGTTAGGGTTTGTATAATCGAGTCGTATGCGCGATAAGCGTAGTTCAGGATGGATCCTAACTGTTTTGTCAGCGACGCGTCTACCAGTACTAAGTGTGTTTCTCACGTCTCAAATGTCCTCCACCAGTTACATGAGATGATACTACGTGTGTAAATCGAGTTAGTGCAGAAAAAACGAGAAGGCGAAACGTCACGCGCGTAGGTTCTTCTTTGTTCCACTCGCCTACTCTATGCCGGATACACGTTAACGATCGGTGAGCTCTCTGTGATAGACGTGCCCCTAACAAAGCCACGTAATTCACAGCCGCAGCTTCTTCCTTCCATTAATTAATAACGGCGGAGCGCGATTCGCCGAATCTAGCACAAATTGATTGCTTGGTCGCATAATATGCCGCCACGTTCAATGAGGCCTGCCTGTGTGACGGACAACAAAGCGTAATGCAGAGAGAAAGATAGAGAACGTGGGAGAGAGGCAGGGAAAGGTGGAGAAGAGAGAGGCGGAGAGAGAGAGAGAGAGATGGAGAGGAGAGTGGGTAAAGCATGAGAGGAAGAAAGAAGGGGGGGGAGATGTAGTAGTGAGTATATCGTAGATATAGTCGCTTCTGCGTGATGAGGAGATAGTTTGTATGTCATAATAATATATTTTCTTGATATTATATCCCATATATATAGTGCTCTGTATAGCGGGTTCATTGCATGAATACGCGTCGCAGCCTTCCATCACGCGTTGCAATAATGCTCATACAACTATCCGAAATAATCATCTTGCGCGCGTGATATAAAGTAAAACTGTTTGCGTTTTCCCGTCGTAGATCGTCTTCGTGCATCTATTCGTAAATTCAAACACGATAAACTATAACCGAAAATCTTTAGTAGATTATCATGTAATTAGAGTAAGTGCTACGGTTAATACTCATTTGTTCGTGTTATTACTGGTCGTTCGTCAGGAGAGGAGCACTTGTACGTGCTCTAAACCCCAGGCACGGCTGCCTACGTCCGCAGTTGGTGGGTTACACGGGAAGCAAATATGACGTGCGGCGTATACGATCGAGCATGCAGAGAGAAGTATGTGTGAGCAGAGATATATTTGCTGCCTGCATCTACGCATGCGCGAGCGTATGTGACACACTATTCATACAGTGACCGCACGAACGCAGAAACGCACACATGCGCTCACGCTGACGTACACGCACACGTTCACGCACACACACACACACACACACACACTCACACTCACACACATACAAACACGTAAACACATAGACACGCCGACTGTCAGATTGTGTTGAGGTCAGTGACAGCTGGAGCGAAGCAAAGTTATAACTTAGGTTTTGCCGAAAGTTATATTGGCCTTGCAGGTGGTAAATTAATGGTTCATTGTTGTCGTGTTTTATACCGCATAATCATCGTAGGTTTCACTTCCTTATATGGCCAGCCGTGCCTACGTTAACTTGTTAATGTGCTATTCGTTCTCATTACGCCAAAATTATAGCCAGTACATGCCTGAATGACCAAAAAGTACCTTTGCTGTTGACTTTACCATGAGCACCACGATGACACGCAGTAATGGCAGATTACGCAAGTATATAACATGTTCACTAGCTCATGCAGAGTTCGCTCGAAACAACTTCACACGAGTCACCTTGCGCATTATTTGCAGTTCGCCAAAAGGGCCCGTACGTATTAATGATCGAGTCCACCCCCACAACCACCACAACCACCACCGCCGCCGCCGCCACCACAACCACCTCCACCACTAATAACAACAACAATAACTAGCAACGACTCAATCACCCTCAACCCCCCACCTCGGTACCACCGGCGCTACTACTGTGCTACCGCTACCACCACCACCCACCAACTGCACCTATGTAGAGATACCGAACCTGCGACCAGTTCGACAGTAATTTGTGCGACATAGGGAACGGCTGCATAGAGGGTGCATAGAGAGTGGCACTATAGCGGGTGCTAAGCAACGCGCAGGGAGGGGCTGGCAAGGTGCGTGTAGGTGGTTGATAGTACTAGCGAGGGCGCTCACACCTCGCTGATATGTGCAGGTGCAGGCAACGCCGTTCCGTACCTACACCACGCAGGCAACACCCACGCGTGCGTACACAAGGTAACACGATGACGACGTAAGCCACATGCAGCTATTACCCACCCACCACACCACGCGCGCACACATCACACATCTACCTCCCACTCACACATCTACCTCCCACCGCGCGCGCACTCTCTCTCTCTCTCTCTCTCTCTCTCTCTCTACACACACACACACACACATTGAGACATCCCTACTCGCGGACCTCTAGCTCTGTCTGCTACGCTGCCCACAACCGCTTCTCGTGAGGGGAACGATCGAAGAAAGAGTGAGAGATATCCATATAGCGCGGATTGAGAATCGCCGCTCAAGAAGATCTGAACTCATCGGACCCTGATCGGACCTAAAAATTGTCTGCGTGTGCGCGCATGCGCAGTGTATTACGGTAGGCGGTATTATTCACGCTTGGAATATTATGCGTACAGAACGGCGCCCGCATATGAAAGATTCGAGTACAACCCCGAGAGTAATTTCAATCCAATTTGCACGCGGAGATCCATGAGCGCCCGTGCGCGTGGATTCTATATGCAGTGATGCCGTTATACATGCGGGAGATGCATCCTCCCAACTTAACCGTATCCCAGCCAATTGACCAAATATCGTCTGACAGCAAGAGCGATTGTATAGACGTGCTTCTTGTCATTTCCCCCACAAGAAAGGGGAACGCTGCCTACTGTACGATAGCGCGCTCTGATTGGTGGAAATTCAATAAAATTATGTATAAGATGTGCTCGTCCTTTTACGGTTTGGTGCATGTGATCCGGGGCACACGTATACCACCGTTAACGCGGTTTTTTTCTCTCGATTCATCCAGGTTTTCCGATCTTCCGCGCGACATGTTGAAGTTTTTCGCCGAGTTAACCCAGTTTGCTTGCATGCGCGCAGCTTGCTAATGACAATGAATGGCAATAAGGTGTCTGAGCATCGATTCAAGCGAGCGACAATGCATGCACGCGGCGTACGTGCGCGCTGCATTGTCTACGACGAGCCATTCCGAGGTGGTTGGCCTAACTCTCTGGCTCTCTCACATCAATTATGATTGTGTCATAATATGACGTCATTTTTCGTGCGTTTTTACATGGAATACACACAAACTTGGCTGCGCTCTAGCGGCTGTCCGCCGCGCCTAACAAAAGCCGCCTGCCCGCTTGCCTGAGCGAAGTAGGTTATGGTACTTTATATGGAACAGCAGATGGTGTTTGTTTGCCAGTGCATTCTCGCAACCGGGTCAGCCAAACAGCCTCGTACACATATCTACACTTGCCACGGTTTAGCCCTATGCAGGCGACGGTATCTAATAATAAGACACACGCGCTCTCGTGTCAAACACGCACGCTTGCTGCTAGTATGCGGTTTCCAAACCAGCGTACGCTTGCTGCTAGTATGCGGTTTCCAAACCAGCGTACGGCACACATATAGACGCTATTCAGTGCGCGGCTACACTGCAGCACACCGCGAGGATGAATCGATATATACAAATATTTTCAAGAGTGAAAAAAATCAGAGAGAATTATACATCCACTCCCGAAAAATTATTCACTCCTGAATAAATAGCAAGAAAAGACGTAATAAATCCTTGGTCGCTTATAGGCTGGAGAACGTTAAATTTTTAATAATAAACTCTTCCAGGCTCCTTTATTTATAATCATGTACTTCTATTGTGATTGATATTTTGTTTCCTTACCCGCGTCGAAAAGATAGGCCCTAATTGGATCGCTGCACATAGCTCGTTTAGATGCCGACTTAGGCCTCGATTACGAATGAGAATACACCGCGCACATAACCTTCTTCCTATTCGGAATAATATCTGCACGCGGGGCTACAGTGTTCCTATAAATATGTTTATATATGTGGAAACGTGATCAGCATGTAGATGATATTTGTGCTTGCGTGATCGAGGCATTCCACGTACTATCAATTCGCGACTATCAATGTCAATACGAATACGATTTAAATATTGTCGGTCTTTTATATGCTCATCTTTGCGTAGAAATCTTTTTGAGTGAGCCCCTCACCAACACGCACACGCGATTACTGCGCACGCGCACGCATGGAGACTGGTCTCCGCCGGATTAAATTTTTCTATTTATGTTCAGGATTACAAGGTAGCGTTAGGGTTTGTATAATCGAGTCGTATGCGCGATAAGCGTAGTTCAGGATGGATCCTAACTGTTTGCAGCTCGCAGTACTAAGTGTGTTTCTCACGTCTCAAATGTCCTCCACCAGTACATGAGATGATACTACGTGTGTAAATACGAGTTAGTGCAGAAAAAACGAGAAGGGAAACGTCACGCGCGTAGAGTAGCACGAGATGTATTATGGGTACTAAGAAACACAAGGCGCCTCGTCAAGGTCGTTTATATTATCTTCGTATGAAATTTCCCACGCGAAGGGTTAATTTCCATTAAATTGCAAAAAAACTCTCAGACTAAACCAACGATCGGAATATATAATTACTACATCTGCGATTTGTTTGCTAATAGGGGGTACCTGTTTATAATGTGCTAAATTATTTCGTGCTTCGTGTATATTTGTTTATCGGCATTATGGGTGGATATTCGCTGGGTAATAGCCCGCGGGCGCATTTACCGTCGAACTACGTCATAATCTTTCATGCCCTGAGGTATTTCTATAAACAAACATTGACCCATTCTTGATACGAAATTCGTCGGATGATAAATTCGTATCGGGGTGCTTAGCACAAGATTACGGACCATTACGCGTCGCGCCTATACGAGTAATAATAATAATAAACATATTTCATCACATATATAGCTCTGGTGTCACATTAAAATAAGCGTTTTTTTCCCCATTTTGTCGTTTCTATTGGTCACTCATCGGAGATATATACATGCGAGCGCATGTGTTAGTATATATCGTTAGTAATTGTCACACGTAATGTTGTATAGGCATATGTGCATATAGTCATGCTGTTGTACATGGAGTATATATGTTGTACGGATATATGTTGAAGAAGCGTGGTGCAGGTAGCGTTGCACAGGCGAAGGGCTCGTTCATGCGATAGCTGTCGTGTGCGGTGGGGCAACATGTAGTCGCCGAGTTAATGAGATTAATATACGAGGCTGTTGGGAACGTTATTATACACGGTGACGGACGCCCACTGCAGGAGACATGCCGTGTGCTTGTATATAGGTGATCGACCGCCTCTGCGTTGTCAACGGTTATTGCGAATGTCGTACATTTCCATGCAGCCGGTCTGTGATCTGCCGGGTAACATGCGTATACCTGTCGCTCTCATCACATGCACACGAGCGCGCGTATGTCTTCTACTGATAATGATTAAAAATTAAGAGCCGATTTTCTACGTGTATCGATTATTTTTCGCCGGCCTGTGGAATGGGATTCCAAGGGATTCTTCCAACAGAGTTATGTCACATTACATCAGGTGCATCATATATGTTCGTCGTTATTGGCGGTGATATATCTGCGATCGTATCTACAACTAGTCATGCCGCGCCATCAGCTCTCATCTACATAATATCCTCTTCGTTGTCATGGGTACCTACAGTTCGTTCCATGCTCGCCCATCGCAATTGAGAAGGAACAAAATCGACGTGTACTGTTTTGCAGTTACGCGCTGCAAATTATACGCGTTGTCTTCATTTCTACCGCTGCCTACTCAGTTACTAATTAGCAGCTATTGTTGATTTCATAGAGGGCTTCTCTCTCTACTACATGAGACAGGATGCAGCTTTTTCGGGGGTGGTTCCCGGAAGTTTTGGCGTGTCGAAGTCCGCAATCAACGCGATAGACTGACGCCTAATATCACCGTTCGCCTATTTTCTTTCGATTGTAGACGGACACCGGGCGTCGTTCCGAATCAACGATGGGGCCAGCCACCGAGAACTTGTAGCACTCGGTCTAGTGTTGCTCGGCAATTTAGGAATTTGGGGAGTCTGACCGCAGAGCCGCATGCAGCGGCCATATATGCACGTCCACCGCTGCTATGGGGACTTAGAGATACATGCAGCTATGAAGCCCTACAGACCCTCCCACCTCTGCAGCGTTCTCTATCCACGGCGGTGACGTGGCATTAGTAGACTGTCGGCCTATCGTCGGACGGCGATGAGTCACGATGCGTGTGTAATGGGCGATTTCCCGCCTAGCTACGACGAAACGCTGCTGCACGAGGCCAGCTAACACTGCCAGAGCGCGCGGAGGATGTGTATGATTCAGTCGGCCTCTGATAGTGCAGCGAGCGCGAAGCCACACGAGGCACTGAGTCATGCAGACCGCCTCCCGTAGACGACACGGCGTGTATAGAGCGGCGATATCACCGTATCCTAGCGGCAAGTGTCGGTCCGGAGGGGAGGGGCCGGAGAAGCGAGATGCCAGTCCTCTAGATTTTCGAGATAAATGAAAAGAATGAGCATGAAGTGATTGTTGATAAGTGGAAAGTAAATACGATAAACAATCGAGAACAGAATTATCCCCTCACTGCAATCTCATTCGTTCTACGTGGAGATTATGCTGTGGAAGGGGAAAGGTGGTCCCTCGACATTACTCGGTTACGTCGCGAAATCCCCCTTATTTATGCAGATTTTGGCTCGCTATAGGGATTTGAGTGTCGTCTGCCTAAAATTATACGGTTCACCTAGGCGGCAGCACTGTTTACTACGTGTAATTAAAATCGCTCGTTTGTTAATGAACATATCGTATAATCGTGGATCAATATTATCCAGAGCTAATAATACCTTATATAACGTATATAATGTAATATGCTATTATAAGCTTTTGATATTATAAAAATTAATAAATGCATCGACGATTTTCTGTCGTTTTTTATCGACTTACTGGCAGCTTATGCTCGGTGAGCTACCACGCATTAATTACGTGTGGCTAATTAGCACGCGCCAATTTCGGGAGGAAAACATGAAACTGAAACAGTTGTGTACATATGATGGATGGTTTATAGCCATTTAAACTCAATCGATTTGAAATTAGTGTGTAACGATGGATAGAAATGTAATTGTAGTTACATATTTATATAGATGGTAGATTAAATTGTTTCTATTGTGTACTGTGTGCGCACTGTCACATACGAGTACGGTGAAACTCTCTTCGTCGAGTGGTCATTATAATTTAGAACAGACATCGCCCAGACATCACGATTTGTGAAGCAATTATTTGTATTTACTCGCCACAGTTTGCAAATGCAAAGGTTGGTAACATTTTAAATGTCAACGCTTCGTGCACATGATAATGTAGACACACAACTATACATAATTATATAGACACGCGACTATATATTCTACCCGAGAATCGTATGGCGTATTTTTACATACGCGGTCTTTCTCGAAAAAATTTGTTTGGAATGAACTTTTCCAAGTATAAGGTTACTTTTTATTGTGCGGCGCACGAAATTGTGTAGTCAATTGACGAGAGCGCTAGGTCAGGATAGGCTGTATGACGAGAAAAAGTATTTCTAAATTACCTTTAAAGACAATGATGATAATCCAATGTTAAACAAACCTATAGCTCAGTGGTACACACAAAATTTCGTTGTGGCCGGACGAAACTTAATTAGTTTGAATATACTACGTAACTATATATAGTTACATTAAAGACACTAACTTGTAAGTTTTCACACGCGTTTGTGGAATCTGTGACTGACATATTTCTCGGGCAACTCGCTCGTAACTTTGCATTTCGTTGTTTTAGGAGAAACCCTGATATACACCTTCGATAATACATTCCCGCCCGTCGACCCCTTTCACGCGAACACATCTAACTCATACCTGTCCTCCAAATTCCCCGAGCTTTCGTGGGGTCCTTTCTCTTACAGCACATTCATGCGTGCGTGCGTGCGTGCGTGCGTGCGTGCGTGCGTGTGTGCGTGCGTGTGTGCGTGCGTGTGTGTGGGCGCGTGTATATGTGCGTGTGTGTGGGCGCGTGTTGTGTGCGTGCGTGCGTGTGTGCGGACGTGCGTGTATGCGTGTGTGCGTGTGTGCGGACGTGCGTGTGTGCGTGTGTGCGTACGTGGGCGTGATTTCGTTTGTTCAATATGGTTCTTCGCTCGTTATTTCTCGCTATAGCACGTTGTCGTGGTAGCTTGTCCCGCACCCAACACACTAAACGATACACTTTTCGGCCTTCGAATTCGCCAACAAAAAGAGTGTATAAATTTATTACATACACGCGTGAACGTGCTAGCCTTCGTAAAAGTCGAAACTGACCGACTAACTATAATCTCATTGGCTCTCTGGCCGATCGGCCTGCACTGCCGGCGCATGCGCAGTACGCCGATGGCTGCTGTCGGCTGCGTAACCTTGCCACGCTTATTGATGTGGATAGATGCTGGCCTGCAGCCGTTTCGTAGTGCGTGTCGGTGTTGCCTCGGGCTGATACTTGATCGCTCCTGTACGTATCATCTACCGTAGGTATAGTAGGCCTAACTACTATAGTAGCTTTCCCTATACTAGTGAGAGAAAGAGGGCGGTGAGGAGAGAGGCTGGAGAGAAGGAGAAACGGGAGAAGGGAGAGAGGCGGGAGAGACGGAGAGAAGGGAGAGAGGGGGAGATGGGAAGAGGAGAAAGACAGAGTGGGAGCGATAGGGTGGAAAGAGATAAGGTGGTGAGAGAGGGGGAGAGGGAAGAGAAAGACACAGAAGGGATACAGGAGGGGGGCATGCGCGCGCACACATACTCGGAGAGAAATAGAATGCACGAACGCGTTGGAGCGAGAACGATGGGGAGAGACAGGCGGAGAGAGAAAGAACGTGGTAAGAACGAGGGCCGAGGAGAGCGAGAGGCAGGGGTGCGAAAGAGAGAGAGCAAACGAGCGAGCGAGAGAGAGAGGCGTGTTATTCTGACAACTGGCTCATAAATTCTCGATTTATTTCGGGTCGCGCTGTGCAGACGCGTATAGAGATCTATAGACATGCTATACGCGCGTCTGTCTGGTCAAGGAACCGTGCATACGTCAGGCGTAAAGCAGTCGCTAATGCGTTATCTGAGGGCCGCGCGAGCGTCATGGCGTCGGCAGCACGCTAATGCGCGCATGCGCTCAGCGCACGTTACGCCCGGCATAGCTATAACCTGAATCTACTTAGTTATTATGTCTCGCAGCGCTACCGTGGCGCTAACACCTCTGATATATATATATATATATATATATATATATAAAATAGCAGCACGATATGTGGTCACATGATTTTTGTGCCCAATCATGCGCCGATCACGTGACTCTTTACAACACAGCTACTAGACGGCGCCACGAGGTTGTTCGCTGCAAAATGTTCGGCAATGTGCGCTCAGCAATTGTTCACCCGCACATTGCCAGACAAAAACATTTGTTCGGACAAACATTTGTTTGGGAAAATGTTCGGCAATGTGCGCTCAGCAATTGTTCACCCGCACATTGCCAGACAAAAACATTTGTTCGGGAGAAAATGTTCGGCAATGTGCGCCAGGCTTTAGTTGTGAAGATTGCAGATTGCGCATATATTCGTTGTAAAGGTAACTGGTAGTTGTCCATTTGCTGTCTGTAATGCAATGAACTTTTTTTCCACATGGCAATTGTTACATCGTTAGCCATGTTAATGTGTTTTTGATGACTACATTAAATAAAATTAGAATCCCAGGCCAATTGGCCATCTGCATTGTTTCAATTGTTGCGCAGAATCTACTGATTGTTTTGACATCTGGAAAAACAGTGGATAAATTATAGATGGCACCATATGTTTTCCAACGGGCCAATGGGATTTACTGTTTGCTTAACATTTGATATCTGTGTGATATATTAACTACTGCTGACATTGTTTCTTAAAAATAATTTCTGTCAGTATACGTATCCTTCTAGTAATCAGATAATTTTAAACAGCTGTCACCCTCGTGTTTGCAAATTGATCAGTGATGTGTGTTATCGCAATGAAGATATAAAGAAAAATCAGGTTAAAGCATTTATGTTGAACTCCGATTTTGGTCTTTTATTTGGTTAAGACAGCTAGGGACTCTTATCGAGATTATCGATAATGTGATTGGTTACCAGGGTTTTTGTTTGTGGAAATATTAAACGCTTCATAGCACGTTTATTTTGCAATTCTTAGATGATATTTTTGTGTGTTTGATATTGTGTTGCCATAAACGTAGCAGTCGCTGTCAGTTGTGCCTTGGATGACTTGAATCTAAACATATTTATCAAAACTGTTAACATGTATATATCCATGCAGGCTTTAGAAGTTTAACCGATGATAAATTAACGCCCGGTGTTTGATATGAGCACTGACTAGAATGTGATACCACTATAATTCGCCATTAGATTTCTATACTGACTGACTTGTTATACTACTTCTCCCAATTGCTTGTTGATGCTAGTGAGATTTATTATATTATGCATAAATCCGCACTCGTGTTACTATATAGTCTGAAATGCTGTGTGTGAGAGTATTCAGTCATTTGTTATCCTCTTTTAACACTGTAATTTGGTAGGGAACTGTTCACAATAATGGTCAATATTTATTTTTATTTTTGCTGCGAATTGTGACGCACATGCAGTTGTCATAATGTTATTTTGTTTAGTTTCATATTTATGCATCTACTTGAATCAATGACGAGTGCGAAAATTTATAATAGTGATACTGTAGTAGTAGATAGATTTACTACTTGCATATTTGTGTTTGTTAGATTCTTCAAAATTTTATCATATTTGATCGAATTGTTGCATGATGTAGTTTTGAATATTTTGAAGTTTTGAATAAGTACACACGAAAGCGTTATTTATTAAAAAAAACTACATCATTTTGCTAGATGTAATATTTTTATACTTTGCCAATAAACCAAGAGATATTTAACAAAGTACACGTCGTGTTACGAGTAGTATTTTCCTGTCCGTGTAGTGAAGGAACACCATGGAAATAATATAGATAGATAATACATAGTCTATATTATTTCTATGAGAACACCGATTTTACAAATAGTTTCTACAAGTCTTACAACAATTCTAAACCAGATGGCGCCACGGTGCCGACCACCTGTGACCTAACCTCGGTGATTTCCGTATCGGAGCAGGTGTTCTGTTCGACTGGTTCAACAAACCCGTGTCTGCGCGCGCACTACCGTGAAGTCACACCCGTAGTCATCGACCAGCTGATCTCAAATACGAGGCGAATGCGTGCGTGTACACTCCGTAAAAACGGTGGCCCGTGGCCTCTTGTAAGGCAATCGTTGCCGTAAGGGTGCCGTGGCGACCTCACACAATATTAATGGCAGGTTGTAGAATTAACAAGTAATGTTGGGCTATAAATCATCGTAGCGCGAAGGCGGGCCACATTACCCCCCCCCAGAGAGAGAGAGAGAGAGAGAGAGAGAGAGAGAGAGAGAGAGAGAGAGAGAGAGAGAGAGGAAAAGGGTGAGCGGGTAGAGAACGAGTCAACGATCTATAGTTTGGGGGCATTTACACTCGCGACAAGGCGGAACCTGGTAAAAAAAACTCGAAAACATAATAAGGTGGAAACCAGCAGCTGTTCAACGCGACGACAGAACAGCGGCGCGCCGTGTTCGTCGGCTGGTTAAGCAGCTTCGCGGTTCATCTCCCGCACGCGTGGGTTCTCAAATCAACGCGACGTATTAAATTCAAGTTTTGTTGTTGGCATTTCAGCTTATTATCGCCGCGTGAACGCGACCCGATTCATGGCAAATATCCGACGATTTCGGCGGTTTTAATCTATGCAAATAAAGATCGTGCATAGCCGAACTTCCTCATGATTCGGAGCGAACGCGGTATATATACTCGGGAAGGTTTTGCTTGGCCTCCATATGTAATTATTGCTCACTACAGTGACAACAATTACGTATCGCGTAAGATTTTGTGACGTCAGATTCAAGCATCGCGGAGCGTTATGCTCCGGAACCCAGGCGTCGCTATGCGTAGATTTGATGGGGTAAACTGGATTTAAAACTATATCTACATAATTCTCTTTAATTAATCTCTTTTATTAGGTATATCTATATTACATATACTATTAATTCTTATGTGATTATTGTCATCGTCAACTTTTTCAAACGCATTCAGATTGTCTGTAGGTTTGTTATATATTGGATCATCGTATAATGAGTCACATACCGCAGGCACCGTCTAGGCATATACACCCGGGATGCCTACAAACCACAAACATCTATAGCATATACCATTGAAATCATTGAGAAAGTGGCGTCTAAGTACGAAATTAAATGACATTTTACAGGATATTTATTCCATTGCAGTCTCATACCTGTATTTCTAAATCAATTTATTAATACAGTGTTTAATTGTGAACGATAACACCGTGTGATAACGAATAATGATAACGAATAATGATAATGATAACGAATAATGATAACGAATACGAATTTAATATCACGTGACGACGATAACGATAACGATAACGATAATCAATAACGATAACGAATAATAATAATCATCGATAAATAATCATCAATAATAATCACGATAATAATAATAATAATCGATAACGATAATCAATAACGATAACGAATACGAATACGAATAATGATAATGATAACGAATAACACCGTGTGATTATTATTAGGTATTATTACCGCTTGGTAATATCCGTTTTAATATAAAGAATGTCATGATATAGATCTACTATCTAGATTTAATATTATCAAGAGTACATAACAGAGATCTCTATTATGTACGCTTGATATTATGACACTCTTGTTAATATTAGCACAAAGACGCGGTGCATCCCGTCGTGTGAGCGTGCGAGGATTCTGCGAGGATGTTTAATTACAGCCGATAACGGCTGTATATGCGTAGCACATGATAGCTACGCAGTTAGCTCTAATAAATGTGCTAAATATATGTCGATATATTATACATTATATATATTGGCAAGCGTGATGGTGGCTATAAGCACTGCCGCGGGTAATATCTGTTTTAATATTAGCTCGCGGAGACACAGTGCGGGCATACACTAATAATAAACACTAATAGCACGCATGATTTATATGCCCGCCGTCAGATATCGTACGTGAATATTTTATCGCAGCTGACGACGACGCGCGCATGCCGACTAGGGTCAGTGGCCTAACACCAGTTGCAGTAGTTGTTTATTTCGTAGCTAAAAATGTGCCCTCGTGTGCAGAATTTATGATTACACAAAGCGCACGGCCTGTGATTGTGCACGTATCTATCAGATATAATATCTTGCTGACGTACACACGTCCTTGCATCGAGTTCACAAAGTTTATCAGATTATAGGATTCGCGCTTGTGTGTGCAATTAAACACACACAGTTACACGTACGCAGGTGTACGCATCAACTACGCTGCACGATTCACGTTTAATTCAAAGCTGGATGTTTAATTGTGCTTAAATCAAAATGTTATTAGATGCTATTAATTATTATACGTGTTAATTAATACACGGGAAATATTTCATAGTTTCTACCATGTCGGTTTATCTCGTGAACAAGAGCCGAAATCTACAGAGGTTTATTCTCAGCCAAACGTATTTCAAACGCTTCAGGCTTTTACCTTCTTCTCGATGAACATATTTGCATGTAACGTGCGCAATATAAATCAATAAATATTATTATTATGGCGTGTATGCCCCGGTCTTCATCCGAGTGTGCGTGCTAACGATTGTTTAATCCGGTTTCTATTAATTAAATCTCGTTGATGACCACGCCTCGCCGCCAGCCATTGTCCGAACAATAACAAATAGAGTTGCGTTTATGGAAAATTCGAATCCCTTTATTTTCATCATTTACATCATGTACAAAGTTAACAGCTTATTTCATACAAATGGTAAAAAGTAGTGTACAGAATATACGCGTTACATTATGTACATACCACGAAATGCTTTGTACATGACCTTTACAAGTATATTGTATAACATTAGGGGCGAACATTCATAAAGTTCGCCTTAATACATGAACGCGCGCGAAAAATTCTTTACAGTTTTACGATTTTACAAAATTCACAAACCTACAACTCAGGAAAATAAAATCTCTATTTTACATTTTACAAGATGAACATGTCTTAAAGCCTTTTTACACGATGATCCGCTTCAGGCCATGTTTACACGATTCTTCACAGTAATAGCTATTTTTTAGTCTTGACAATAGTAAATCGGAGATCAGATTTCGTGACGGAAAAAATTATTTTACACTCTAGACAATCTTTGTATATTACACTGGATGCGGTTATAAGGGAGAATATAATAGGATGAAGTTAAGTTACAGATAACTACAATTACACAGTTACTAGGTTTAACGCAACAAAAGTTAGATTGGGTTAGACGGCGCACCAAGCAGTGTTGCTTTACGGATCGAAATCAACAGAAAAACAACACGCACAGTGCGAGCTAATCCGGGAATTGGTCCAAGCTGTTCTGTACAAAATCGATTTGCTCAAAATTCAAAATGGCGGCCTACTCTTCATGTTGTTGTTATTAGCGGCTACACAGGAAGTACGCATCCTGAACAAAATGGTGGGCAGGAGAGTTTAGTTCAGCCAATATTTCCATCGCGTATCCAGTCGTGAGATTTACACCATTAAACATTTTTTTTCGTTTTTCCCGTTATCAAATGATAGTAAAGGGCTGTCTAAAAATAGTGCGGGTAAAAATTGTACACCGCGACAACCTTATCCGCAAGTCCGAACCTGCACTCAATGATTTCCTTGCTATACGTAAAATATCTTCGCGATCTCTGGCCCTGCGTTAAAAAATAATCGAAACACGGCTATAGGTTGCTATCGTTAGGTATCATAGAAGTTATTGACGGAGAATTCGACTACGATTATTCCGGGTCGCGATCCTAAGACCGCGAACGTCGGCGTTAAAACAACGGACGGTTTTCTCAGCATTGTCGGCCCACCACCAGCAACGTCATCGGCACCCGACGACGGGTTCTTCTCTTGGTAACCTAACTAGCGAAGGCAGCGATCTGCCGCATGGGCATGGTGTCCACCTTGGTTCGCTCGCGGCTCTTGTAGCCCTGCTTGCAGCTCTTTTGGAATCGATCGTGGTGGCCCTTGTGCTCGTACATTACGCATACAGAGCCGTCCTCACCGATGCGGTAGGACACCTCGCCCGGATCCACCCACAGTGTCAGCTCGTGCGGCAGCGACTGGAACAAGTAGCCTTCGGAGAGCCCGCTCTCTGCTCCAGCCTTGCCGATCAGTGGGTCCAACTTGTGGTTGATGCGAATGCAGCGGTAGCCGCTACCCCGGTTCGGCCTGTCGGGGAACCAGTGGTGCTTGTAGTGCTGATTGAGTAAGTCTCGTAGCGTGGCGCCGAACACGTCCAGTGTGACGTCGTCCAGACACGGGTCGTGCCTCTTTAGCAGGTTAACGATAAATCCCACGACGCACTTCAACTCCAAGCGCATTTTCGGTTGAAACATAAGTGTCGTTGGCGGATTCCACGATGTTGCTGTCGCCGGACGGGTGACGAGTGTGGCTGTTGGCGATACTACTGCTGCTGCGGTTGCGTCGCCGCGTGCGTGCGTGCGTGCGTCGTCAGAGTGTAAGCTCGATCTTTGGCGTCGCGGCCGTACCGTTTTACTATCGATCGATCAAAATGTTCTGCTTTTCGTTGGAAATGATAACAGTAGAACTCTGCGTAGCTATGGCAACTCGTATCCAACGCGGGAGGGTGATGACGTGGCGATGAGTAATAACAATCGCTGCTGAGGACTTTGGTACTGTGCTTTCTCTAGGCGCTCTGGTTTACGATCACACCGATTTGGCTTTTTGCTTGCTAGCGCTGACTATGCTGAGACTTGACTAGGAACCTCTCTCTCTCTATCTTCCTGATGTTACCAGTCTTCTCTCTCGCTCTCTCGTTCCGTCGCTGTACTGCTTTTCGGAACCGATCTTCCGAAAACTCGAGAGCACATCTACACACCTCCTGCTTCGTTCCTTCCGCGCTGCAGTCTACCTTTGTCCGTCAGCGAGTCGTAAACACCATCGAACCCAACCCGCATCACGCCGATGACGTCACCACGCCCTTTTCACTTAACCAATCCGGTTCGTCGCAGCGTTATTAAAGATCGCGTTCGCCATATAGGGCATATGAGTGACGTGACGCATCGAGGTCACGTGGTATTCATAGTGCCGCCGGGCATTTCGGTCGAGCCCATTTCCCGTATTATCGATAGAGAGAGAGAGAGAGGAGGGAACGGGAAACGAAGGTTGGGGGCTGGGGTGTCTTGTTTTTGAGTGACTCGGCTGTCAAGCGAGGCGAGTGTTCTTTAATTCTCGATGTATGCTCCCTCGATCTGCTCAAGGATCTACGCTCATCATCGCAGGACGGCTGGGTGGTAGTCAATGCCGTGCGGTGACGGGTCTATATTCCATGCGCATGTAGCACAGCGCGATGCTGTACTCTCTCTCTCTCTCTCTCTCTCTCTCTCTCTCTCTCTCTCTCATATATATATATATAGCTGCTGTAGTGACTGATGCAGGCTCCCTGTAAATGTTGCTTTATGCCCTCCAGAGACTTCTGCTTCGTAATAACTAATGCTCTCAAGTTTCACGACAAAGAACGAATCAAGTGACAGCCGAGTTATACTCCCAATTACAATGCCCACGCGCATGCGCATGAGCTTGGTTCCGGGTAATCACAGCACCGTAGCATGGACTCGGTGACGTCACAGCTGGGGCTTCATCCATCAGGCGCCTGCAGCGGAAAGTGTTTAACGGAACCGAGTTCACAGGATGCGCGGGAGGAGGGTAAGAGTCTGCCGGTCTCTGGTCATGATCTGTATCCGCGTGGTGCGGCTGCAGATGGCGGACATGCTATACATCCATGCACCCCCCGCGCGCGAGGCACGGCGCTGTACAATACAGGGAGTCCCGCCCTGCGTTCACGGGCACAGACACTCGCCATGCCACGCAGCGAAGGCTTTTCTTCTTCAGCGGACTTTCATGCTGACGACTCGCGTGAAGCTGCGAACTATAACTCCACGGTCGTTTCACGCGAGGCAGTATGGGCGTGTGACAGAGCAGCTACCGTGTCGTAACCATAATGTCCGATTCATAGATGTCATCAGGAGTTAATGATAACATTTGTGACATTTATTTGTGACATTTGTCATAATTTGTCATTATTAACCCCTGATATCATATATACCTGTGTTAATGCGATGTCTATGGTCCGATCACGCCCGCCATTTCCGCATCTTTAACCCTGGATGGAAGGGTGAGGACAAAAACAAAAGAGCGAATATGTACTGCAGTAGATTCCGGCAATTTTTGCGAGCGTAAGGGCGATCGCGTGCGCCTATGGCTTCCGGAAATTTTAGCGAGCGAGGTGACAACATTAACCCTTGTTCGATGCATGTATTTCTAAACCTCCAGTCTCTGGACGTTTGCAGTAGCAGCTGGCCGGACGCTGTGTGAGACGATGACGACCAACAAGAAGTCTACAGCTTTCCTGTACGTTGACTCGTAACTATACGATGCAGGATCGACGTCGCTTAATTACGCAATCGGCTAAACCTCTAGAGTGCATCACCCGCCCTCGTTAATACGGCGAGAGAGCGAGAGACAGCGGGAGAGAGAGCGAGGGGGAGAAAGAGAGCGCGAGCGAGAGAGCGATAGAGCGCGAGAGACAGCGGGAGAGAGAGCGAGGGAGAGAAAGAGAGCGCGAGCGAGAGAGCGATAGAGCGCGAGAGACAGCGGGAGAGAGAGATCTCTCTCTCTCTCTCTCTCTCTCTCTCTCTCTCTCTCTCTCTCTGAATAACAGGAAGTTGCGCTCGTCTCCCGTATCGAGCCGCACGCTGCGCTGAGCTAGCGATGGAGTAACGCGGTCGGGTAGCGCGAGCGGTACGTGGTCGTCAGGGCGCGGTGACTTATATAGCTAGCCGCCACACAAGCAGCGTCGACACACATACACGTACATCGATGTAGTTCTTCTTCCCGTCCTCGGTGGCAGGCCGCTGCCCTTTGTTAGCATTGACAACCCGTATTTATCGTCAGTCGATGATGTAGATGTTCTTATGGGAAATGTGATCTGTAAGGCAAAATATACACTCCCCTTACAATCACAGCTCGACAAATACAGCCAAATGGGAATGAGGCTATTGACGAAAATTTTGTCTTTTCATGATCGTTGTATGCGTAATAATAATGCCAGCGTGAGCAATAATGCTATTTCGTAACAACGGCTGTTCCTTTGTGCCTCAGATATGCCAAGTATTTAATTACACACACACACATTATATATATATACATATATATATATATTCCGGTTCGTTATATTTATATGGTATTTCTGTTCTGGTAGCTCTGTAAGCTAGGAATCCAACTAAGTAGTCGTGTCCAGCAAACTAGGAAATGTCTTCTGTGCGCGGTACGATCGCTCGCATGCAGGTTTAGTTCCTCGTCAACGATGTTATAGCTGGCAGTCGTCACGTTACAGCGACTCTCGTTATAGCGGCTACACGCTTGCAGCTACGTCAGTTATTTATAAGAGAAATGGTAATTGATATTCTGAGCGAGTTTGACTGCTATCTTTCCCCCCCCCCTTCTCCTTCTATCTGTCTAAGTATCTCTTTTTCTGTCGCTCTGCCACTCTCTTTCTCTCAGTGCAATAATTATACCCTATTCCTATCGCAGTTGTATCCTGATATTATTATTTATACGTATTAGACATAATAAGCGACAGAAAGATCATATAGATAGATCGATTATAGACAGCTAGTGAATGTTGAATATTCTGTGTTTTCTCCCGTCATGCTGTATATAATTTAGATAGAGAGATTTATTATTCACAGCACAAACTGTTTACGTTATTATATATTTACCTTACTGTAACCATGAACGTGTATGTATACTTTATTGTGTATAAATATGTTTATCTTATAGCTAAACACAGTGCAAACACTATAGAGTATAGATACTATAATGTAGCCCAACGAGAGCCTGGCTTGCTCTGTCGCGTTCCGACTCGTCCTGCTATTCTCGACGAACACATGCATGTGTACACTCTATTCTCTATCGCGCCCCTTCTTTATTTGTCTGCCTTTTCTCCTTATTTCTCTGTCTCTCGCGCCTTGTGTGTCTCTCTCTCCCTCCCTCTATCGCTCTAGTCATGACAGCAGCGAGATGGATAGTTCGTCCCCCTTCTCCTAGGCCTCTCCCCTTTCCCAAGCGAAAATAATACTCGCGGCCCGACCTGTTTTGCTGGTTTACGTGTTTGGCCTCGGGTCCTGTGTACAGTACGTGACTGCACTGTACGCCCGGATAGGGCGTCACGCTGTATGTTTATGTACGAGATCGGAGGAGACAAAGAGGCATCTACTACTGCAAAACAGCTGCGAGGGGCTGCACAGACGAATGCACAAAGACCGGGGAGCAGGGCTGCGTCGGGGGGAGGGGAAGGAACGGGAGAGACCACAAGAGAAGGTGGGAAGAGATAGGTGAACGGGGAGACAGCAAGTAATAAAGGAATTGTAGGGAAGAAGGTGGGGTGGATTATGAGACCACGACAGAGAAGAGACAGAGACAGAGAGAGAAAGGAGAGGGTAGGATTTAGAGATAGGTGGAGAGGGATGTGTGGGTGTGTGTTAGGACGCGGACGTGGGTGAAAACACCACAACAGAGAGAAAGAGAGGGGCGTTTGGGGGAGAGAACGGATGAAGAAGGAGAGGCCACAACAGACAAAGAATCGGGGGAGGGATTGGGTTGAAGGAAGAGACCGAAAGTGAGATTGGTGGAAGGGTTAGAGGAGGAGAAGCCACGGTAGAAATATAGGGATCGAGGGAATTTGGTGGATATATCGACGCTAAGACGGAGAGCAAAGCATGGGAAGGAGAGATAGAGTGGCATTGAAGAGAAAGGGTAGGATGCAATGACAGATGGGGTTGGGATATACCACAGCAGAGAAGAAAATAGTCTGCTGACGAGGGTGATATGGAGGGGTATATATATATACGTGTTTACGTGTGGGATAGAACGGGAACGACAAAGATCGAGGGCGACGCGTTGCATGAATGGGTTATAGAGATGCGGGGAAGGGTCGGATGCAGGAGGATAGGAGAACTAAGAATATTAATAAGAGATACTTCAGAATCGTAAGTGGGTGTAGGTGGAGAGGAAGACAGCGATAGAGACCTAAGATGAAATTATTCTCAGTGTTTGTACGCGCGCGCACGCGTGTGTGTGTGTGTGCGCGTGCGTGCGTGCGTGTGTGTGTGCGCGTGCGTGCGTGCGTGCGTCGTCAGAGTGTAAGACAGTAGCAGTAGCAGTAGCAGTAGCAGTAGCAGTAGCAGTAGCAGTAGCAGTAGCAGTAGCAGTAGCAGTAGCAGTAGCAGTAGCAGTAGCAGTAATAGTAGCAGTAATAGTAGCAGTAACAGCAGTAGTAGTAGTAGCCGCAGCAGCAGCAGCAGCAGCAGCAGCAGTAGCAGCAGCAGCAGTAGCAGAAATAGTAACGGCGGCAATAGTAGTAGTAACAGCAGCAGCAGCAGTAGCAATAGCAATATCAGCAATAGTAACGGCGGCAGCAGCAGCAGCAGCAGCAGCAGCAGCAGTAGCAGAAATAGTAACGGCAGCAGTAGTAGTAGTAACAGCAGCTGCAGCAGTAGCAATAGCAGTATCGGCAATAGTAACGGCGGCAGCGGCAGCAGTACCAGCAGCAGCAGCAGCAGTACCAGCAGCAGCAGTAGCAGCAATAGTAACGGTGGTAGTAGTAGTAGTAACAGCAGCAGCAGCAGCAGCAGCAGCAATAGCAGTAGCAGCAATAGTAACGGCGGCAGCAGCAGCAGCAGCAGCAGCAGCAGCAGCAGCAGCAGTAGCAGCAGCAGCAGTAGCAGTAGCAGCAATAGTAACGGCGGCAGTAGTAGTAGTAACAGCAGCAGCAGCGTCTTTGCATGCACACACCATCAGGAGCAGCCGTGCGTAGCAGCATCATCGTCGCTGTTTCCCGGCGGCTGCGGATTTCTGCCTGGCAACAGCCATTTCCTCTCCGCTAGATTTAGCATGTCACCCGTCGTGCGCTAGCTGCCGCGCGGACGCTCGCAGACGATAGCAAGCTAGACCAGCATGCACTGGATTAGCCGTCAGAGGGCGCTCGCCTCGGCACCTCAGCCAAATAATGTTTATATGCATAATTATCGTCATCGATGCTCTTGAAACGATAACTTTACAGCAGATATGAAGTGAGATTCGATGTTACATTCGGCGGAGGTCGTATTTTTGATAAATAGTCGATCCGAGGGTCGACGACTTCGCCCCTCATGTGCCGATATTTTCCCTTATTTTACATATATAACGATTTTGGATATAAAAGCCGCTTCCTTATATACGACTCTGTGTTTCAACACAGAGATTTAACTGATAAAATAAGCTTGCGATGTGAATGAAGTGAATATATCGTTCAGTGATTGCATGCGCGCTTATACACATACACACGTAAGCGCGCGCAATTACACACGCGCACACGCACACACATGTACCCGGATGTACGCACGCACGCACAGCGGAATACCGAAAAAAGTTATCACCAATGGTAAGTATAGTAAACCAATACTTAGTGGTCAATAAAACTGACACCATGTGTGCACTTCGACACATGTTGGACTCAAATATACATGTTCGGTGTCACACAGACGTATCGTAAGGCACACATCCCATCTCGTGAGAGTTTTACCCCGGTGGTTAAGCGGCGTACACACTCTATCTCTAACCACACAACGACACACCCGCTTGCTGTCTCATGTCGACCGCGCAAGCGCAGTCGCGCTCTCTTTGTGTCTTTGTCCTGTCCCCATTAGGACCCCGCGCGTACAATAACACATCTGGCCCCGCCAGCGGCGGCACAACTTTAGAAATTAGACGCCATTACGTGTGTAAGTAAGCTGTCGAACTGGTCCTGGCGTATATATTCCATCTATATACCTGCGCTTCTATATATAGATTTACCTGAAACAATGGTGTACGGTCCGACCGAAATCTCACGGATTTTTCCCACCATTGTGAGAGGCGGCAGTCTGAAGAGTATATAGCGCGGCCAAAATTAGTCTTCTTGTTTGGATGCGAACAAGGGTCGCCTGGCTGCGTCGTGCTCGATCTGCATAACAAGTGCGCGGTTGCGAATTAAGGATGGCGCTGTGTTTACATGCTGAGGAGTACACATACAGGTCTCGCGCTACAGTCATATACATATATAGCGCATAATTAATGATGGCGGAGACAAAGCTGAAACTGACGTGCGCCTTTCTGCTGATTGTTTTGTTCGTTCGCTAATTAGTCTCTCTCTCCCTCTCTTTCTCGCTCTCTCTCTCTCTCTCTCTCTCTCTCTCTCTCTCTCTCCCTCTCTCGCACACACCTCTCTTTCTCCCCCCCTCTCTCTCTTTCTCTCTTCCCCCTCTCTCGCATTCTCTCTTCCCCCCTCTCTCTCTGACGCTCTCCCTCTCTCTCTCTCTATCTCTCTCGTCCTCTCTTTCTCTCGCTCGCTCTCTATATCGATCTTTCTCCCTCTCTCGCGCGCTCTCTCTCCCTCCGCGTCCTGCTTTACTGTGCGTTCATGCATACGTGCGTGCGTGCATGCACGAGAAGGTGCATCGCTCGATCGCACACGCGCGTGTTCGAACCTGAGCATAGGAGCAGGGTAAGCGATTAGCAACAGCACTCACGCGTCTATAACAAGTCTTATTATTAAACGCTCTAGTAAGCTCGCGTTATAATAGTAGCCGGTAAAAATCGTGTTTCAATTGCATTAATATAATTAGACGGTTTCTTCTGCGCACGGATGCAGTCAAGTAAGCAGGATTTATGTGTGTCAGGTTGCATGGCTAATAGAGAGGTACGCTGAGTCACATAAACCGTACCTTACGACCGCTGCGACTACGTTAATATGCGCCTCGTCATCCATCTATCATCTGTTTTACCACCGTTTAAGTTGTTGAAGAATGTCGACCAGGACGGTAAATTATCGAAATGTCCGAAACAGCGGTCAGATAAAGCCCATAAATACTACGACATGCGTAGACATTTATATACCTAAACTTGAACTTAAATGCTTAGAACGTATCTGATTTGATCGAATGTCCTTCCTGGTTTCTTTCAGCGGCTGCATTTATCGAATAAACGGGGTGCGTAGGTCATACTAGAGTCTAGACATATCTCGGTCTAGCCGTGTGAACTATGAGTCATATGCCCCATAGTAATTTAACCTAATTTCCATCTGGGTATCACCCTTCCGCTTATCTACGTGCGGTAATTTTACGTGCTTGTGTGCGTGTATGGAAGGAAAGTAAGACAAAATACAGCTGCGATATGAAAACACCGCTAGAGCATGTCACGCTATCTACATAATATATGTGCTGTGGCGCCATCTATTAACGGCGATCGACGAAAACATGTAAGAACTAGGATGAAACTACCTCTGCAAATTCTGCATAGCATTCTACAAACTTCAACAGCCAAAAATAAATGTTTCGGCGACTAATTGATGCATGGCGTCATTAACACTAAGTAGGCAACTGCTTGAGCGGTGTTCTATATAACTTTGATCATAGGTTGACCTGAGGTCAACGATCATTACAGATTTCCTTGCCGTCATCACACATGCGCACAAAACCAATCTCACAGCTGGACAGAGACAATACTTTAGGGGAAATTATAATTTACATGTTTTTGCTTCAGTACATTTAACAATGCAATCTTCCTCCAGGCGCAGCTGAACGACTGATCACCACACACACAAAATTATAGAATGTGATACTAATATATATTTTAATTAACTCTCTCAAGTAATTATACATAATTTAATAACAATTTCATGACATTCATCTGTAATCACAATACTAGATTTTCCTCATTTGTCTGATCATGATTCAAACAAAAATCACATACAATTATCTCCAACAGAATGATCCTATAACGTTTATATCTTACACAGCCTTCAGCCTCAACAAAATCAACCATATAAAACAACAATGATAACAATCAAATATACAAAATCACAGTAATCAGTTACCTCGCACTGAACATCAAAACTCCAATATCTCAGTCTCGTCCCTAAAGCACCCAGTTTTCAGATATAAATACTGAGTATGCCACAATTCCTATTCTAATTCTCTCTAATAATCCTCTTCCTGAGTATGTCTCAATTCCTATTCCAATTCCAATTTCTATTCCTGAGTGTACGTGTGACAAATGTGGCTGAGGCACTAGCAAAGACGTGCATTTATATGACATTAGAAGAGCTATCTCACATCGATCAACGATCCGCAATCATTCATGTCAACCATCATCAGTTTCATCTTTGGTAGTACACTACAGTATGCACTGGTATTTAAACTAATTATTCAAATTACGGCTCATTGTAATTACATCAGTCAAGATATCAAACAAGAAAGTTTAACTTCTAATCACATGCATAAAAGACATCACATATGTTCCTCACAATTCCTATCAGACTTTTAATAAGATGTGCAGCCACTAAAGCTCATAGGGTCTATGTCCCCCAGGGTACTATCGGAGGGTACCCTGGGTACGGTTCGATATATCGGAACGTACCCTGGTAACTATCTGATATGGTTAGGGTTAGGGTTAAGGTTAGGGTTAGGGAGTAGGCGTAGGCGACTCCCTAGACTCGTTAGTAGAGTAGGCGAGGTACGGTCCGGCATATTAGATAGTACCAGGGTACGTTCCGATATATCGAACCATACCCAGGATACCCTCCGATAGTACCCTGGGGACATAGACCCTCTCAGCGCCACTAAAACTATATAACAGTGCACAGATACACCTAGTTAACTACGAAATTTACCAAACGGTAGACAAGACAAAATATGCACTAAAATAAACAAACACTTAAGTCAGATTAGGCCTTCAATTTCCTTCTCAAGTCCCCGCTGCACCCACGCCATGGTAGAAGCCACAGACAGAGAGAGAGCTAGTTGTTCGGTCCGCACAGAACAGAGATGTCTGTCTCTATGACAGTGGCCTTCCTTCTAAACATGAGAGAAAGCCGAAATTACTTACATACGACAGGGATACATGTGCTGTTTTGCATGTAATAAGTCTTTAGGAATGGACGCGGAAGGTGTAAACTGTGAGAAGGCAGGAGGAGGAAGACAGACAATAACAATGGTATACATGCAACGAGAAAACAAGGAGGCAGCAAGCGAGATAGGTAGGCAAAAAGGGGGCGTGGGAAAAGCAGGCACGGACAAGGAAGGGAAGGAACACAAAGGGAGAAACTAACAGCGAGCAATGAAATCACAGATTCATACCTCTCTGACATCTGTCCTGAACAGCAGCTTGCAGCTGGGCAGCCTTATCTTTGTCCTCTATCTAGTAAAAGAAGAAGATAGAGCATATTGGTTGCTGCTTCAACACAGCATACATAGATCAGACATAACTAAGACTTATAACCATATGAATATGTTGCTATGCTGGCAAATACTCTATATGCGATTGGATAGCTACACAACTAGAAGCAGTATCAGAGTGGACTGTATTTGCATATGTTCACCATGGACATGTAATGTTAATTAACAAGAGTGATACGTATAACATATCTGTGTGTATAGCACCTTACATACCACGTTCATAATGTCTTCCTGTCTGATATCAGCGAGGTAGCTGTGCCTGTTGTAGCCCTGAAACGTAAAACTGACATTGCAGAAAAAACACGACATGACGTTTCGCATTTTCGTGTCGTATTTTTCGTGCCGCGAAAGCCCCACGATGTATTGCATGAGTGCAGCAGGACCATAGCAACGATGTATGATAAGGAGCAGTGCCATGCACCGAATGTATTGATAAGGCAGCAGTGACCGCAACGACGGTATTGATGAGGGCAGCAGTGACCATAGCCAACGATGGTATGCATGAGGGCAGCAGTGACGAGCTAGCAACGATGTATTGATGAGGGCAGCGAGGTGACGATAGCAAACGATGTATTGATGAGGGCAGCAGTGACCATAGCACACGATGTATGATGAGGAGCCAGCAGTGACATCAGAACGATGTATTGAGGAGGGCAGCAGTGCGATAGCAACGAGTATTGATGAGGGCAGAGCTGACGATAGCGCGACGAGTATTGATGAGGGCAGCAGTGACATAGCAAGATGTATTGATGAGGGCAACAGTGACGATAGCAACGATGTATTGATGAGGGCAACAGTGACCGATAGCAAACGAAGTATGATCTG